>NW_027495089.1:0-293419 GCF_021521415.1 Bidens hawaiensis | reverse complement strand
AATCATCCATTTTCATAACCATTTTCGGCCTCAAATCGAGCAAAAACACCCATTTTCGTTTCTAGAGTTTTCGGGTCAAAAACCGTCTTGTTTTGGTGTCAAAATGCAGGCTTTTGTGTTTAAAATCACTAGGAATCGATAGCCCTTTCAATCCCGAGCATTTCCATGTCAAAAACTTCGATTTTGGGTCAAAAATCTGGAAAATCTGAAAAACCCGTAGGTTTCTCCGTCGCCCAGCTTGAAGGAGTCGAATCAGACTCATTCGATCGAACCAGTCGATCGAATCAGTCCAGTCGATCGAATAGGAAAGCAACCGAATGGTCTCCAACTCATTCGAACCGAATGAGTTTCGTATTCGATCGAACGAGTGTCTATTCGATCGAACAAGTTCCATGTTCGACCGAACGAGTTTTTCCAACTGGTTCGACCAAATGTGTTTCTAGTTCGATCGAGTGTGCCTCAGATTCGACCGAATGTGTGTCTATTCGATCGAACGTGTTCCTATTCGATCGAATCAAGCCAGAACCAAGCTGTTTTCGTCTTTAAAACCCAGTTTTTGCTCGAGGCCCGCGTAAGCTCGTTTTCTTAGACTTATAGCACGTTGTTAACCTTATATATATGTTCAACTCTAGGCTAAGGAGATCTATTGTAGCACCATCCTAACCCGAGATCAAGGTGAGTTCATAGCCCCTATTTAAGCTTTTCAAAACTATGGGGTGGAAACATGGTAACTTTACACGTTTGGATAAAATCATTTATGCAAACACTCTTTAAACTATAAACTTTTGGATTTCTACACACGTGCGGAAATCCACAAGCTTTTTAAGAATCTATAAACTTTGGAAATCTATGAACATGGGGAAAACCCATCAACTTATGGAGATCTAAGAACATTGGAAATCAATGAGTATGGGAAATTCTATGAACATTGACATCATGGGAATGGGAATCATATTCATATCATCATAGTCATTGTGTCAGCATGGAAATCTAGAGATCAAAGCATCATGAGTTGAATTGGACGCGAGAGTCTATTCTACTCTCGGTAGAACTCGCGACCATGAGTGGCATTCTATTCTCGGTGGCACTCGTAACTCTTGGGATTTCATACTAGTCTCGGTGAAATCCATAACTCTTGAGGACCTATACTAGTCTCGGTAGGGACCAAGGGAACCCAGGATTCTTTGGGGAGTCTATCCTACTCTTGGTAGAACCTAGCTGAGTCCTGGATGACAAGAACGAGGTAGTCTTGGTTTAAGTCTTGCGTGGGATCAATCAAGTCTTGTGTGATCATTGAGTTTCATCATCATTCATCATCATCATCATTTATTCACCATCATCTTGGATACTAGTAAACAGTGGGATCTTGGTGTTGGTTTATCTAGTAAACTTAGCATGCTCAAATCTATATGTCCTTATTTATGCTTAACTGCTATGTGCTACATGTACCGTTGGGAGACCACAAATCTTTGAGTAATCTTATCACAAACGACTCTAATGGGAGAATAATAAGCCCGCTGAGAGTCCAGGAGAACATTTCATGTTTTACTTACTACAAAAACCTCTTTGGGAAAACCAAGAGACCTTTTCTTACAAACCATCTTAAAACCGGGTATTATATCCAAACATAGTAGTATAAGTTGTAGGAGTGGTGGGTTAGCCGCAGGTACACCCTATATATAAACCCCTACAACCTATACTAGTATGTTTGTGTATAAACTCTTTTTCTTTAAACCTATGAATTCACTCATCTACTTTATGTAGTTGACAGTTTGTTACATGTTTTCAGGAAATAATGCAGCAAGAAATCCCTAGCAAGTTTAGAGGCCTTAGAGAGATGAAAGCTAGTCTAGGAGTTGTTTGGAAACTTGATATTTTGTATTAAAACAATTTGTTTCATGTTACCTGGATGGTGTAATATTTGACATTTTGGTTATGTTTATGCATTTAGACTTTTATACTATTGTGCTCAACAATCACGACTTAGTCGCCGCGCCTCGATTATTCCGCCATCACGATCGGGGTGTGACAATATAGCTTTAGTCTTGTTAAAAGATTTAAGTAATATACTTTGAGTAAATAGTTTTAAGGATAGAGTATCCTCATATAAAGTATATTTAAAATATAGAATTCTTAAAAACAAACCCAGAATCTTAAACTTTAATAATAAGTTTAGTATAACCTCAGACTTACTGAACATTTTAAGAAATATTCTTGTGTAAACAAATTAAGGATCTTAGATCCTTTCAAAGATAGAACCTTTTAAAGATTTAATACTAAGTAAATAGAAACCAATAAGTAGAAGTCATACCATAAGACCCGATTAGATTTAGGTTACCATATGTGTTAATTCTTCTACAACAAATGAGTTAAGGTTCCTGAATCCATAAGTATTGATCCTTTTGTTATCCTTGTAACTTAATTAAGGATCTTGAATCCATAGATGTTGATCCTTATAAATGGACTTTAGCATACCAGATGTAAATAACTTGTGATATTAATTGGGATTAAACCCAACAAACTAGGGACAAGCCCATAAAACAAACTGGGGACAAGTCCGTGCAACTGAGGACAAGCCTGTGCAATTAGGGAAAAGCCCATGTAACTGGGGACATGCCCGTGTAACTGGGGACAAGCCCGTACTGGTGTTAAACTTGGGACAAGCCCAAACTGGGGACTGGCCCAAGGTTATGGATGTTAACAGGGATTTTCCCAAACATTAGTGACGTGAAAATTCCAAAACCTTAGCTAACATGAAAATGTTAGAAACCTTTATCTTGAGATAACATGAAAATATTATAAACCGGCGGTATGGTGCGTATACCATAAATCGTAGGAACCTCCATATAACCGAAGACAACGAAATTGTTAGCCACATATAGTGAACTTGTCCCGCTGCCCCAGAATATATGTTGGATAAAGTGCACACCAGGAGAGAGTGTAGAAACTCTAACTTATAAGAAAGGTGAAAACCTTTAAACCTTGGAAGATATGACTATCGGGGATCATACCTTAATCATGGGCTAAGCCAAAGAAAAGAGTAGTGTACCTTAAGTGTGATGGAGAGGTGGCCAACCTCTTAACCATTGAACCTCTTATTGGAATCTGCAATATTACTTAAAAACTTGCAAAAGATAAATGTCAAGAATAAATTATCCCTAAAATAAAAAGAAACTGAAATAAATAAGTTATCAGATAGATTTTACCGATTGCAAGATCCTTGATCCTTTAAGGATATTCGATCCTCTGAGGGTACTTGATCCTGGTCAGAAAAAATACTTCTTGAGATGGATAGCATTCCACGCTCTAGGTAACATGTTGCCTTCCATAGTGAGCAAATGACATGCTCCCTTTCCTGCTTCCGACTCAATCAAATAGGGACCTTCCCCTTTGGGAGCTAAGTTTTCATTAGGTGGATTAGTTGTATTTTGGAAGGCTTTTCTCAGGACCAAGTCTCCTTCTTGAAATCTTCTGATCCTTATACTGTTGCTGTATGCCCCAGCTACCATTTGTTGATATGCCGCCATTCTGATCTTGGCTAGGTCTCTGAATTTTTCAACAGTATCCAAGTCTTCAAGAAGGATCACGGATGCCGCCATTCTGATCTTGCTAGGTCTCTGAGTTTTTCAACAATACTAACTCTTTAGGGATTACAGCTTCTGAGCCAAAACCAATGCATAATGTGTTTGACCTGTTGCATTCATTGGTGTTGTCCTGTCTGCCCAAAGAGCATAGGGAAGTTCTTCTGCCTACTTGCCTTTCTTGGATCCTAGTTTCTTCTTTAAATTGTTGATGATAATCTTGTTACCAGATTACGCCTGGCCATTAGCTTGAGGATGAACTGGAGTGGAGGTAAATATCCGAATGCCCCAACTATTAAAAAAATTAGTGGTTCTTTTCCCGATAAACTGGGAACCATTGTCACAAATAATTTTTGAAGGGATACCAAATCTAGTAATAATATTTCTTTTAATGAAAGATATCACCTCTTTTTCGCGGACTTGAACAAAAGCTTCCGCTTTTATCCACTTTGAAAAGTAATCAGTCATTGCATGCATGAATACTTTTCCTCCTAGCGATTTAGGCAACTTATCAATGATATCCATGCCCCCACTTCATGAAAGGCCATGACGAGGATATAGGATACATAGGCTTCGCTGGCTGATGCAAGATGTTGTCGTGCCTTTGACATGAGTCACCCTTCTTCGAATATTCCATTGCATCTCTTTTCATAGTTGGCCAGTAGTAACTTGTTCTCAGAGTTCTAGAGAATAGGGCTCTACCTCTAGTGTGATTACCACAATCACCTTCATGAAAGTCCTTGAGCACATCTTGTATTTCAAGATCTAGACCGTTCTGACCAAATATAAATGAAATTTGTAACACCCCGTAACCGCAGCGGAAACGTACACGGGATGCAACAGATACATCTGATATCAACAGCATTGCTTATAAAGAAAATACCACTACATTAATTTATAACATATTACATTGTTGCGAGTTTCGTTACTGTCTAGGTGTTACACACATATTTTACCGATAAGACATTAATAAATTCATTACAAAACATAGAGCAGCAAGCTTCCAACAGGTAGCACAGATAGTTAAGCACATATCAATCATTCCAACTTGGGCATACCTAGAAAACATGTAAAGAAAACGGGTCAACTACGAATAGTTGGTGAGTTTCACTAATTTAAATAAACACTGACAAATCATTTTAATAATCATTTATTAGCAATATAATCATGCTGGGAACTATGTTACCCCAGAACATTTCCATTAATCTTCTGGGAACTATGTTACCCTAGAACAATAATAACCTCTGGGAACTACGTTACCCCAGAACAATAATAATCTTCTGGGAACTATGTTACCCCAGAACAATAATAACCTTTAGGAACTACGTTACCCCAGAACAATAATAATCTCTGGGAACTATGTTACCCCAGAACAATAAATACCCCTGGGAACTACGTTACCCCAGAACAATAATAACCCCTGGGAACTATGTTACCCCAGAACAATTAATACCCCTGGGAACTATGTTACCCCAGAACAATAATAACCCCTGGGAACTATGTTACCCCAGAACAATTAATACCCCTGGGAACTATGTTACCCCAGAACAATAATAACCCCTGGGAACTATGTTACCCCAGAACAATAACACATGATAAACAATTTATATATTCTGTGCATCAAACCATATATATATAAATATACAAGTATTTCCATACGATCGGTATGTACTTAAATACTTTAAATAAGACATGTTTTCCGCCCCGGGAAAATATATTTAAAAACAGTTCATTAAAAGGGGCTCGTGAAAACTCACCTTTTTGTGAGTCTGTGGGTAATACAATGAACAGCTACGTGCCTGGATCTGTAATATAATATCTAATCGTTACTATATAATTCCCATAAACTAAATCCGTATTAATCGGTACATCTGGGGACATTGTTAACCCAGTACTGTACTCGATCCGGGGACAACGTTAACCCCGCGACACTTCTAAGGACTCAGATGGTAACATTGCTTAGAGTTTGACAGTCAATTTAGTTAAAGTGATGAAATTATAGCTCGGTTTGACACCCCGTTTGGCCGCGGGGCCCGTTTCCGGTATTTCGGTGCCGGAAACGGTAAAATGGGGTAAAATTACCCAAATCATCCGAATTATTTTCGGATGATTTATTTTTACTTAATTTACTTAGATTTATGAAAATAGTCCATTTTTAAAGTTTTCGTGTACCAGTCAGCTCGCTTATGCGAACTTTGCCGATTTACACGTTTTAAGCTTTAAAAACTTGTTTTTATGTTCTTTTTAGCACAAATAATTACCCGATTAGTCTCGGGTCTTGAAATTTTGCACAAAACTTATTTTGACAGAAAGAAAATTTTACAAAATTTTTCCAGATTTATTTTCTTATATTTACATTTATTTATCTATTTTTAAATCTTATTAAAACACTAAATATGTCAAAAATACCAAAACACTTTAGAAAAATCCCAAATTTTTCTGGGATGATCTCTGTCATCCTCATAACTTCCTGGAATTTTTCCAGATTTATTTTCCTATATTTACATTTATTTATCTATTTTTAAATCTTATTAAAACACTAAATATGTCAAAAATACCAAAACACTTTAGAAAAATCCCAAATATTTCTGGAATGATCTCTGTCATACTCATAACTCCCTGGAATTTTTCCAGAATTTAAAACTCATTTTTCAAGCCATTTTCACCCAAAACCGAGCTAGAAAGCCCTAGAACTCGTTTTACCGAAAAGCCCCTTTAGACTTTTCCAACTGAGCTCAAATTTTGTGTGTGACTTTTATATGTTATAAAAAGCTTAACCTAAACTTTTCAGAATTTTTCATCATGTTTAGCTATTTTCCGTCATTTTTGGCCAAAACCGAGCATTAAATTCACCAAATATTCATCTTTTATCCAAAAATTACCAAAAATTCACAGATCTCATATTTTCATGTGTAGATCATCTCTGTGAAATTTCGTGACCCGAATCTAAGTACACTACAATCTGTCCAAACTCACTAAATCACACGAAAACCGAACTATCTTGTGTTTTCTAGCGTTAGATCGCAAGGATCTGGGTTTCTAGCCTTTGCTAGCCACTAGATACAACACTTACAAGCACAATAACACTATACCAAGCAAGCTACACCAACAATCAAACCATTTCATTCATAGTGTCGGTTTTTAGGTAAAAACAAAGGTTTTAACCGTAAAAATCCGTTCTCGACTCTTTTTACTCATTTCTTGGACCAAGATCCCTTGTATAACATGTATACATCTCTTGATCATGGAGTCGGTTTCATCTCGGGCTTTCACCCGTCTTTCACATGGAAAACTCATTTGACAAGATTTCAACCGTAAAATTTCGTTCTAAACACTTTTAACTTATCACTTGGATCAAGATCCTTTGTATAACTTGTATACATCACTTGATCATGCGAGAATCGGTTCCAACTCGGGTTTTCACCCATTTTTACATTTGAAACCTCCTTTTCTCAAGATCATGGAGTTAGAAACAAGATTCAAGTATTAAAAACATGTTTATACCTTCAATTCTTGGTTAAAAATGATGGAGTTGGATGCACACTTGAAGGGTTTGGAGAGTTTGAGACAGTTTGGTGTTAGAAAAAAAAAAGAAATGAAATGTGTAATGTGTGTGTATATGGCTGGCCTAAGTGGTGGTGTGGGGGGGGCCCACATCTCAAACCATGGCCACATATTTGGATTACACAATCCGGATAATGTTGTGGATAGTCTGGTTCAGTTCATTTCTCGTTTAAACTCGTAATTCGGCTTAAAACGAGCCTAAAATGGTCGTTTTTCGGGTTAAAATAAAATTTACATAAAACTGATTTAAAAACTTTAAAAACTCAAACCATAACAATAAAACATCATATTGTCGGTATTTGTGCATCTTTTTCGGTTTGATCGATCGTCTCTTGCTTGGTTTGATGTTAAAGGTTTCGTTTATCGTACCGACGTACTAATAAATCGAAATCCTTTTTCTGTGCTATAATTTACTTATCCCGAAGCATTAATACTTCGTAAATATCACTAAACATTATATACTTCGTCTATAATGTAATTCCCGATTCGTTCGGGTTTCAATAATCGTTCATTGGTTAATTGTAATTCCAATACGATTCACTATATAATCGAGTATGATTCGTACTATGAATCATATATACTCGTATATACGTACTATAACTCATATAGTCAATATTAAATGACACGTAAATAATATATACCGGCTAGGGTATACCTGGATTTGCCGGAATCGTTACATTCTCTCCCCGTTATAAAAATTTCGTCCTCGAAATTTTACATGTCAACTACTTCCTTTTGAGGAAATAGGTGGGGGTATTTCTTCCGAAATTCATCCTTTCGTTCCCAAGTAAATTCTGGGCCTCGTTGCGAATTCCATCTAACTTTGACCAACGAGATCTTATTGTGTCTAAGTTGCTTGATCTTACCGTCCACAATTTCAATGGGCTCCTCTACGAAGTTGAGCTTATCATTTATTTGAACACCCTCTAAGGGTAACACCGATGTCTCATCCGCCAGACATCTTTTCAAATTTGACACATGAAACACGTTATGAACTGCACTTAGTTCCTCAGGCAGTTCTAATCGGTAAGCTACCGGACCGATTTTTGCAGTGATGTCGAATGGTCCAATGTATCTGGGGGCTAACTTCCCCGCCTTGCCAAATCTGACCACTCCTTTCCAAGGGGATACTTTCAAATATACTTTTTCACCCTTCTCAAATGACAACGGTTTTCGACGGGTATCGGCATAACTCTTCTGCCGGTCCCGCGCGGCTTTTAGGTTGTTCTTAATTTCAAGAATCTTGCTGGTCGTCTCCTGGACCAGATCCGATCTAATGACCTGCGAGTCACCCACTTCGGACCAGCAAAGTGGTGATCGGCACTTCCGTCCATACAATGCTTCATAAGGTGCTGCCTTTATACTGCTATGGTAGCTGTTATTATAGGAAAATTCAACGAGTGGGAGATGTTGATCCCAATTTCCCTTAAAGTCCAGTACGCAGGCACGAAGCAAATCCTCCAAAGTTTGAATGGTCCTCTCAGACTGACCATCGGTCTGAGGGTGGTAAGCCGTGCTTAGGTCAATACGTGTTCCCAATGCTTCTTGAACAGCTTGCCAAAGTTTGGAGGTGAAATGGCTATCCCTATCGGAGATGATCGAGATGGGGATTCCATGACGAGACACTATTTCATTTATATAAATCTGTGCAAGTCTCTCAGTGTTAAAAGTATTCCTAATCGGAATAAAATGTGCCGATTTGGTTAATCGATCCACGATTACCCAAATCGCATCATGACCTCGGGGTGTCTTGGGGAGATGTGTCACAAAATCCATTGTGATCTGCTCCCACTTCCATTCGGGAATTTCCGGCTGTTGTAGCATTCCCGAGGGTTTCTGGTGCTCCGCCTTAACTCTCGCACACGTCGTACACTTGCCGACGTATGTGGCTATATCCTTTTTCATACCTGGCCACCAGTAAAATTCTTTCACATCCTTGTACATTTTATCTGATCCCGGATGTATGGAATATTTCGATTTATGCGCTTCATCCATGATCAAATCACGAAGGTCATGGAGTGTCGGGATCCAAATCCGATTGTTGAAATAGAGAATTTCGTCCACACGCTGTTCGAAATTCTTCTCATTCCCGTAAAGTCCTTCTTTATCCAATTGGTCCTCTTTCAACGCCTCGCGTTGAGCGACTCGAATCAAATCCGAAAGGCTCGATTGGACTATCATTCCCAACGCTCGCACGCGTAGTGGCTTAACTCGATCTTTCCTACTCAAGGCATCGGCTACGACGTTAGCCTTGCCGGGGTGATATCGAATGTCACAGTCATAGTCACTCAGCAACTCGACCCATCTTCGTTGCCTCATGTTCAGTTCTTTCTGATCGAATATGTGTTGCAAACTTTTATAATCAGTGAAGATGGTGCACTTTCTACCGTAGAGATAGTGTCTCCAGATTTTAAGTGCAAAGATGACTGCTCCCAGTTCCAAGTCATGAGTAGTGTAGTTTCTCATGAACTTTTAACTGTCGAGACGCATAGGCTATGACCTTTTTATTTTGCATCAACACGCATCCTAACCCTTGACGGGATGCGTCACAATATACAACAAATCCATCGTCTCCGTCGGGGAGACTTAAGATTGGCGCTTGGCACAATCTTTGTTTTAACGTTTGAAACGCCGTTTCCTGGTCTTCACCCCATTCATACTTCCGATCCTTTTGAGTCAGGAGGGTTAAAGGTTGGGCGATGCTGGAAAAGTTCTCTATAAATCGACGATAGTATCCAGCTAAGCCTAAGAATTGGCGGATTTCCTTTGGAGATTTGGGCGCTTGCCAATTCTTAATTGCTTCAACCTTACTCGAATCAACGTGTATTCCTTGGTGGTTTATAACGTGACCGAGGAATTGCACCTCTTGTAACCAGAAGTTACACTTGGAGAATTTTGCAAATAACTTCTCCTGATCCAGGAGCTCTAAAACTAACTTTAAGTGTTGCTCGTGCTCTTCTTTACTCTTTGAGTATATCAAAATATCGTCAATAAATACAATGACGAATTTGTCGAGATAGGGTTTACAGACTCGATTCATGAGATCCATGAATACTGCTGGCGCATTTGTTAGCCCAAAAGGCATAACTAAAAATTCATAGTGGCCGTAGCGAGTCCGAAACGCGGTTTTTGGGATATCCTCCTCCTGAATTTTAACTTGGTGGTATCCCGATCTAAGATCAATCTTTGAGAAATAGCTCGCACCTTATAGTTGGTCGAACAAATCATCGATTCGGGGAAGAGGATACCTATTTTTAATGGTTAACTTGTTCAATTCCCTGTAGTCAATGCACATTCGAAGGCTTCCGTCCTTCTTTTTCACAAATAGTACAGGTGCACCCCACGGGGAATAGCTGGGACGAATAAATCCCTTATCCAACAATTCCTGCAACTGGTTGGATAATTCTTGCATCTCGGACGGTGCAAGTCTGTAAGGGGCCTTAGCAACAGGGCCAGCTTGTGGTAACAGATCGATTCTGAATTCGACCTGTCGGGTTGGCGGTAATCCAGGAAGTTCCTCTGGAAAAACTTGTGGAAATTCGCGTACCACGGGAATATCGTCCACCCGTTTTTCCTCAGAATCAGCGGCCGTCAGGCTTGCTAGATACGCCACACATCCCTGACGTATATATTTCAACACCTTGAGGTGGGATATAAATGGTATCATGGTGCCGGATTTTTCTCCCTGCACTAATACCTCATCGTCATCCGACACCCGGATCTTGACGGTTTTCTTTTCACAGTTTATTTCTACCCTGTTACGTGCCAACCAATCCATTCCCACTATCACGTCAAAACTACCCAATTCTACCGGTAACAAGTCGATCAGGAAGGATTGTTCGTTCAGAATAAAAGGGCAATTCCGAACTATCCGATTAACTATCATGGTTTTACCGTTAGCGACTTCTACGGTGTAAGGTTCTATGGTTTCACCAATAGGAAGGTTTGCTATCGAAAGGAATCTAACGGAGACAAAACTTCTATCGGCGCCTGTATCAAATAATACAGAAGCGTAATGATCAGAGACGAGGAAGGTACCTGTCACTACGCTGGGGTCCTGGCGCGCCTCGTTCGCTCCCATCACGAATGCTCGGCCTCGCGCCGGATTGGACGACGATGGTTGACCCGCGAGTTGTCTCCCGTTTCCTCCCTGGTTCAGTTTCGGGCAGTTCCTTTTGAGGTGATCCGTGCCGCCGCATTCGTAGCAAGCACGGCTAGTGGTCACCATCTGGTTTCCTTGCGGGTTCTGCTGTCGGGCTGGTTGAGTTCTAAATGGTTGCGCCCGAATAGGTTGTGGTTGTCGGTTCAGGTTGTTCAGATTTTTCTTACAATTTGGTGCGTAGTGTCCAATCCTGCCACACCGGTGGCACACCACCTCTTTGCACACGCCACTATGGTGGTAACCACATTTCCCGCACTTAGGAAACGTTCCCTTCTGCGGTTCTTGCCTTCCGCCCGAACTAGTCATGGCATGGCTCTGGGCAGCGGACCTAGCTCGTTTGCTTTGCTGCTTTTCTTGGATTCTATGATCATGCGTACCCCGTTTTCCCCCAGCGGATTCTCCTGTCACCTTTAGTGATCCGCTCCTCAAGAAATCATACGTGACTATGCCAGCCTGTGTCACTGCACTTTCATACGTCCGGTGTCCCCCCCGCGTTGACTATACTCCTCACTACTGGAGTAAGTCCCCAAATATAACGTTCCACCCTCTTCGTCTCCGGGGTGACCAACCACGGTACTAATCGTGACAGTTCATTAAACCGATTGGTATAACCCAAGTGGTCCGCCCCCTTCATCTCCAGATTCCACAACTCATTTTCCATTTTCTGCAATTCATTCTTTGGGCAGAAATGTTCCAACACAAGAGCCTTAAGCTCCGTCCAGGTCATGTGGTTTGTCGCCACCTGACCTCGAGTCTGTACTATGGTGTTCCACCATGTCAAGGCATGGTCGGTGAATGTACAGGTGGCGTACTTAACGATACAATCCTCGGGACAGTTGCTAATATTCACCACTGATTCTATTTTCTCTATCCATTTAACTAACCCATTCGGTCCTTCAGACCCGTTAAACTCTAATGGCTTGCACAACATGAAATCCTTGATCGAACATCCCCTGGATGCACGAATTGGTTCCGTACGGTTTGTCTCTACCGTAGGTATAGGGCCATTGCTGTCAGTAACGACCACCCTAGGCGGTGCGTCATTACTCGGAATAGTGTTATCATTCCTTGGAGGATTAGCATTTTGTTCCCCGTCATTATTTATGGGCGTTTGATTGCTCGGAGGGGTTGGATTGGTCGAGTTGTTGATACTGGCGGCGATGCGCGATACTATATCCGGTATCGCCGCCTCCAACTGTTGAGCAATCAAACGGCTCACATCTACTTCCGATATTTTCGTTGATCGTTTCGGTGCCATTCTACACAACATCAAGAAATACATATAATCAATACCATTTTAAATTATAAAACACAATACATATTTCATTCATTAGTAAACATGGATACATATTACACAAACATCAGTTTACATACTTTCCAGTCAACATTACATAACTAACTTTTATTACAAGGGCCCTATGTTGGTATCATCTCGACATAACCCGTAAAAGGGTCAGTGCTTGAATGATACCCAAAAGTATCTATAAAGATATGCCCCAAAAGAGACCCCTTATGGGCCAGTGGTTGTATCATAACTAAACAAGATTCACTCCGTGTTAGTATCACCACTAACTACTTACACGGAGTATCAAAAAGTGGTCCCTGTCTATTCCCATCCATGCATAACTACTAAACACGGTGGTACGCCCACCACATCATCACTGCCGCCAACGCCACCACTACTGCCATCACCCCCCGGAGCCACGCCTCTAACCGCTGAACCATCAATAGGGAGTACGAGCACTCCCTGGTCAACCGGTCGATTGCATACTGGCAATCCAGTATGCGGTCACCAAGGTACACTCGTCTCTGTACCCCCACGGTCAGGGCGGCTGAGTGCTCATTTACTTGCTCTGTGAGCACTCGTAGCCAGGCCACCGCCTCCCGCTCCTGTCTGGGAAGGCCCCAGACAGGTAGAGCCATCGGCTCGGGCTGGGATGAGGACTCTCCCCGACGAGTAGCAGGTCGGGGTGGGGGAGAGGTCGGTGGGACACGCGGAATGCTGATCCGCGCCGTAAGGCGGGGACCAAATCCCGGAGGGACAGAGGTGGCCTGCAGTGCGAGGGGAGTAGGGGATCTGACGATCCGGGCCGGGGAGGACTGGCTCGAGCTCCTGTGACTCGCCTCGCTAGGCTCGGAGTCGGATGACACGTGTAAGCTCCCGGAGTTTCCGGGGCTAACCTCCTCCGGATCCTCCTCTACAGATAAGCTATGCAGGCTTGACATTTTTACCTGCACACAAGTTAACAAGCATATAGTTCTTTCCATAGTGTAATTCATAATCAAATTAATACATACTTATTTATACAGCTTTACCACATAATAATATTATCATATATTTACACATATGTTGCCAATTTTACCTATTTAAAGTTCCTCGTGACTTCCCCTGAATTCTCCCGTGCACACAAGTCTGTTATTATGTTCCGGACCATAATAACTCACTTGTCCATCCAAGTTCATCCAGATCCCGTCACAATAAATTATTAGTTGATATTCAGATCCTATAATACTTGAGCTACTGGTTATATTTTAGGTATCTCTTTCAGACATCCTAATTCTTTATAACCAATGGCTCTGATACCAAGTTCTGTAACACCCCGTAACCGCAGCGGAAACGTACACGGGATGCAACAGATACATCTGATATCAACAGCATTGCTTATAAAGAAAATACCACTACATTAATTTATAACATATTACATTGTTGCGAGTTTCGTTACTGTCTAGGTGTTACACACATATTTTACCGATAAGACATTAATAAATTCATTACAAAACATAGAGCAGCAAGCTTCCAACAGGTAGCACAGATAGTTAAGCACATATCAATCATTCCAACTTGGGCATACCTAGAAAACATGTAAAGAAAACGGGTCAACTACGAATAGTTGGTGACTTTCACTAATTTAAATAAACACTGACAAATCATTTTAATAATCATTTATTAGCAATATAATCATGCTGGGAACTATGTTACCCCAGAACATTTCCATTAATCTTCTGGGAACTATGTTACCCCAGAACAATAATAACCTCTGGGAACTACGTTACCCCAGAACAATAATAATCTTCTGGGAACTATGTTACCCCAGAACAATAATAACCTCTGGGAACTACGTTACCCCAGAACAATAATAATCTCTGGGAACTATGTTACCCCAGAACAATAAATACCCCTGGGAACTACGTTACCCCAGAACAATAATAATCTCTGGGAACTATGTTACCCCAGAACAATAAATACCCCTGGGAACTACGTTACCCCAGAACAATAATAACCCCTGGGAACTATGTTACCCCAGAACAATAATAACCTCTGGGAACTACGTTACCCCAGAACAATAATAATCTCTGGGAACTATGTTACCCCAGAACAATAAATACCCCTGGGAACTACGTTACCCCAGAACAATAATAACCCCTGGGAACTATGTTACCCCAGAACAATTAATACCCCTGGAAAGTACGTTACCCCAGAACAATAATAACCCCTGGGAACTATGTTACCCCAGAACAATTAATACCCCTGGGAACTATGTTACCCCAGAACAATAATAACCCTGTGAACTATGTTACCCCAGAACAATAACACATGATAAACAATTTATATATTCTGTGCATCAAATCATATATATATAAATATACAAGTATTTCCATACGATCGGTATGTACTTAAATACTTTAAATAAGACATGTTTTCCGCCCCGGGAAAATATATTTAAAAACAGTTCATTAAAAGGGGCTCGTGAAAACTCACCTTTTTGTGAGTCTGTGGGTAATACAATGAACAGCTACGTGCCTGGATCTGTAATATAATATCTAATCATTACTATATAATTCCCATAAACTAAATCCGTATTAATCGGTACATCTGGGGACATTGTTAACCCAGTACTGTACTCGATCCGGGGACAACGTTAACCCCGCGACACTTCTAAGGACTCAGATGGTAACATTGCTTAGAGTTTGACAGTCAATTTAGTTAAGGTGATGAAATTATAGCTCGGTTTGACACCCCGTTTGGCCGCGGGGCCCGTTTCCGGTATTTCGGTGCCGGAAACGGTAAAATGGGGTAAAATTACCCAAATCATCCGAATTATTTTCGGATGATTTATTTTTACTTAATTTACTTAGATTTATGAAAATAGTCCATTTTTAAAGTTTTCGTGTACCAGTCAGCTCGCTTATGCGAACTTTGCCGGTTTACACGTTTTAAGCTTTAAAAACTTGTTTTTATGTTCTTTTTAGCACAAATAATTACCCGATTAGTCTCGGGTCTTGAAATTTTGCACAAAACTTATTTTGACAGAAAGAAAATTTTACAAAATTTTTCCAGATTTATTTTCTTATATTTACATTTATTTATCTATTTTTAAATCTTATTAAAACACTAAATATGTCAAAAATACCAAAACACTTTAGAAAAATCCCAAATTTTTCTGGGATGATCTCTGTCATCCTCATAACTTCCTGGAATTTTTTCAGATTTATTTTCCTATATTTACATTTATTTATCTATTTTTAAATCTTATTAAAACACTAAATATGTCAAAAATACCAAAACACTTTAGAAAAATCCCAAATTTTTCTGGGATGATCTCTATCATCCTCATAACTCCCTGGAATTTTTCCAGAATTTAAAACTCATTTTTCAAGCCATTTTCACCCAAAACCGAGCTAGAAAGCCCTAGAACTCGTTTTACCGAAAAGCCCCTTTAGACTTTTCCAACTGAGCTCAAAATTTGTGTGTGACTTTTATATGTTATAAAAAGCTTAACCTAAATTTTTCAGAATTTTTCATCATGTTTAGCTATTTTCCGTCATTTTTGGCCAAAACCGAGCATTAAATTCACCAAATATTCATCTTTTATCCAAAAATTACCAAAAATTCACAGATCTCATATTTTCATGTGTAGATCATCTCTGTGAAATTTCGTGAGCCGACTCTAAGTACACTACAATCTGTCCAAACTCACTAAATCACACGAAAACCGAACTATCTTGTGTTTTCTAGCGTTAGATCGCAAGGATCTGGGTTTCTAGCCTTTGCTAGCCACTAGATACAACACTTACAAGCACAATAACACTATACCAAGAAATCTACACCAACAATCAAACCATTTCATTCATAGTGTCGGTTTTTATGTAAAAACAAAGGTTTTAACCGTAAAAATCCGTTCTCGACTCTTTTTACTCATTTCTTGGACCAAGATCCCTTGTATAACATGTATACATCTCTTGATCATGGAGTCGGTTTCATCTCGGGCTTTCACCCGTCTTTCACATGGAAAACTCATTTGACAAGATTTCAACCGTAAAATTTCGTTCTAAACACTTTTAACTTATCACTTGGATCAAGATCCTTTGTATAACTTGTATACATCACTTGATCATGCGAGAATCGGTTCCAACTCGGGTTTTCACCCATTTTTACATTTGAAACCTCCTTTTCTCAAGATCATGGAGTTAGAAACAAGATTCAAGTATTAAAAACATGTTTATACCTTCAATTCTTGGTTAAAAATGATGGAGTTGGATGCACACTTGAAGGGTTTGGAGAGTTTGAGAGAGTTTGGTGTTAGAAAAAAAAAAGAAATGAAATGTGTAATGTGTGTGTATATGGCCGGCCTAAGTGGTGGTGTGGGGGGGGCCCACATCTCAAACCATGGCCACATATTTGGATTACACAATCCGGATAATGTTGTGGATAGTCTGGTTCAGTTCGTTTCTCGTTTAAACTCGTAATTCGGCTTAAAACGAGCCTAAAATGGTCGTTTTTCGGGTTAAAATAAAATTTACATAAAACTGATTTAAAAACTTTAAAAACTCAAACCATAACAATAAAACATCATATTGTCGGTATTTGTGCATCTTTTTCGGTTTGATCGATCGCCTCTTGCTTTGTTTGATGTTAAAGGTTTCGTTTATCGTAACGACGTACTAATAAATCGAAATCCTTTTTCTGTGCTATGATTTACTTATCCCGAAGCATTAATACTTCGTAAATATCACTAAACATTATATACTTCGTCTATAATGTAATTCCCGATTCGTTCGGGTTTCAATAATCGTTCATTGGTTAATTGTAATTCCAATACGATTCACTATATAATCGAGTATGATTCGTACTATGAATCATATATACTCGTATATACTTACTATAACTCATATAATCAATATTAAATGACACGTAAATAGTATATACCGGCTAGGGTATACCTGGATTTGCCGGAATCGTTACAAAATTGATATTGGATATCCAAACGGATCATCAATCCAAACATCAATCCACACACTTTTCTCCAAATCATCAAATAATTTCAAAACCCCCAAAAATAATTTCAACAAACTTCATCGTTTAACGTCCATGGTGGATTCAAGAGCGAAATGAATCTGTTCAGCGGTTAGTCTGAACGATTAGGTAACCCCGCTCTGATACCAATTGACAGGTCCGACCCCGGTGCGGAAGCGTGAATATTCGGTGTTATTAACGACAGTGAAGCTCGGATCTAGGGTTAGGATCGAATATCACTCACATTCACTCTTGAAAGATGTTTGGACGGATAAGGTGTATTGGGAGAGAGCCTAATTTGATTAACAATCAACAATAAAGTAGGATGAACAGTTGTAATCAAAACACAAAAGATAGAAATGGTAGTATGAAATATTAGCCGAATGATTCTCATTAAGATGAAACACACATACATACATTCATACATACAATCGATTAAGAAATATAAGCCGCCACCAGGAGAGCTCATCCTGGAGGCGGAGACTCTCTCAAAGGGATAAAACCCTAAATCTCACACATACACAATACAGTCACTCATACTAGACAAATGAATAAAAACATCCATTTATACTAGTCTAGCATGACTTGGTCTTCAAGCCATCCACCCTTGGATGAGACCAAAATAATATATTTTTCACCCACAAATTATTTCGATGCGTCGGTCTAAAACATAGGTTCCAACAATCTCCCCTTAGACCGATTCCATCGAATTTCTTCCATGATTACCTCATAACTCGTTGTCTTTCGTTGAAATTCTCCCCCTCACGTTAAGCTTCTCCCATTGTTCATGTCGAATTTTCACTCTTATACCACTTTTGGATATAGTTGTATGGGCATATGATCGAGGTTTTGAACTTTAAAGATCAACTTCAAGTAACAAGGTTACCACAAAAAGAAATAAACTCAATGTGATCATCAAATAATCTTCAATTCTTCAAATTTGTCTCTTCCCTTGTAAATAATCTTCAAACCATTCCTTGAATCAAGATAGCATTCAAGTCAGCCATAACCCGTTCTTGACTATTCAAGTGACTATTTCATAGGAACTTAAACTCTACTAATCATCCTTTCAACATTATTACTCGTGATGACTCTATCTTCTCATCCTAACTAGGAAATCTGAAAACTTACAAACTATAAAACATCTTTGAAAAACCTTGGATTATTTATCTTGATAAACCTTTCCTTAACTTGAGTCTTTTACTTGATTTGAAGCTAACCATTTGCAATGAAATTCAAAGATTTTTACTCCACCAATTTCGTTGCAATTGTCTTTAATAATTGGTCTTCAAATCTAGGACAATCGTCAATTTCAGGTTAACTCCGTTAACTCCGTTAACTCAACTCCGTCAATTCAAACTTAAAGATCACTGAATCTATAACGCACACCTCATTACATTTAAACTAGGGTTTAAATGACGCTTAACACTTACTACATGTGTAGTCTTTCGGGAATTGCACCGAAACGCAAACGAGTTGACGCAAACGATTTGTGAATAAACGAAAAACGTCAAAACAATAATTATGTGATAATTATGTGTTAGACATATGTGTTACTTGATTATGTTATGTGGAATGCTAAACAAGAAACAAGAACCCAATTAATTAAGCTAGAGACGTAACATTTGGAAGTTTAGGGACTAAAGTGTAACATGTTATTATTCTTAATATTATAAAACCTTAACTCCTCTCTCCCTTCCCCTCACAAACCCGACGGCAGCAAACCCCCCCCCCCTCTCTTCACGATCGGCTCCAACACACACACAAAATACTTGATTTTGATCTTGGTTTTTCACAATTGAAGCATTCTACATCCGTTTTTAGCCATCTCCTACCTTCCTATTGCTTGTATTGGTGCTTTTGAAGGTATAAATTACAAACCCTAGGTCCGATTTTCATAAGTATGGTGTTCATATGTTTTGGTTTTGATTACATGATGTATTGATGATGATTGATAACTAGTATTGATATTATTTCATGTTAATTGTTGTGTCTTTGAGTTTGAGATCAAATAAAACCCTAACCATGTATGTATGGTGTAATTGATATGCATGGGTAGTGGTTATAGTGTCTAGAATGTTATATGAATGATTTGTGGTCCATAGATAGTTAAATTGTTGAGTTTGGATGCAAACAGTTTCTGGACAGATTGTGTTGTTGATGTTTGATTGACTGTAACGGGGTGTAAATGTGAAAATTGGTTGAGATAATTGATACTACAGTAAACTAGTTTGAGTCTAGTTTCTAAAGAATATAAATTTGCAATTTTTCTACGTGCAAAAGTTAACCTTTATGATTTTACAAAAACGTTTGGCAAAGCTGAGTTGTTAGACCTGCTGTTAGGTTGTTTTATAAATGTTATATCTCATGAACTACGAGACCAATTGGGTTGGTTCCACTTCTGGAAGTTGACTTATTGAAGTAGGAACCTAACACAAGTGGTCTTGCATTTATTGGATTTTTCGTTTAACGGGAATTGAAAATAAAATTCTCTTACGCATGAATTTGACTGCTATGAGATTGCTGTAATGATTTGATGATTGTGAGAAAACTATATGGAATAAAAATATAATAAAATATGTTCTGGAAACCTAAGACATATATGCTTTTGTGATGATTTTTGGTAAATTAATTGTGATGCTATGATCGGTGGGATAGACTAGTTTTTCAAGTAGAATTCTGTCGTTAAGAAACTACTTGCTGAATTTTGTGAATGTTGCATGAAACAGCGTGATTGCTAATTTATTGTCGTGTTTTGACCAAAATGCCCTTGCAGGGAATGATTGCTAATTAATTGTCGTGTTTCGACCAAAATGCCCTTGCGGGGAATAATTGCTAATTGATTGTCATGATTTGACCAAATTGCCCTCGTAGGGAATAATTGCTAGTTAATTGTTATGTGTTGACCAAATTGCCCTTACGGGGAGTAATTGTTAGTGATGTACATTATGAATACATGACACGTAAATAATTGCTCACACACGTATCGTATCACAAATGTATTTGTTAAGTCACACACAATTCACAAACAAACACGAAATGTATCTTGTGATTAGGAATTATGTGCCGGGTCTAGAGACTCGATATTAGTTCCGATACTTGGAAAATCTCCTTGTTGTTTTAGAACGCTAGAGAGAGTTTTCTATGACGCGCGTCACTTGGTGATTTATTTTGGGAATTCTTCGCAAACAGTGAGTTCACTTACCCCTTTTTAAACTGTTTTCAAACGCTTTTCACTTGGGGGAGATAACATACTCCGAAAACGCATTTAAGATTTTGTTAATATAAATTGGATGAAGTCGTGAAATTGGATGCATTGCTTGAAACACTTTTAATTATGCAAACTTATTTTTAACTGTTATCATTGGGTTTTAAGACGTCCTGCGTGACGCAACATTTTATTTTATGGTTTTACGCTTCCGCATTTAAATATTCGTAAACATTTTCATGGTTTTGAAACTTTGTTTTATGGTTTGATTATAACTAATGAATCCGATCCTGTTAGTTCACACCCTCTGACGGTAAAACTCCGTTTGTGGATTTTGAGGTTGTGACAAAATCAAGTGTGGGTGAACCAATCTTGACCATCCTTATCAGGATTGTAGAAATCTGAAAATAAACATATTCATATGTTGGTTGACACTAAAAGTGAATAAATCCTTAAGCTTGGTCAACACTTGTTCTTGTAAAGCTTTTGATGAAGTCGTGAAATTCGATGAGGTTTGAATTCCATAAGCTTGTTGATTATTGGAGAAAAATTACCAAAATACCCCTGGTATATATCTTCCGTAGAGAACAGCTTGGTCAAACGGTCAACGGTACCAAAAATCTCAAAAGTTTCTTCAAAACCTTGAAATATTTCACAAACTTTGTTTCCTAGCACACAGTGTGATTGGGATCATTTTCCTAGCACAAAGTGTATCCGGAAAGCAAAACACTTGTGATTTTTCAATTTTTCCACTAGCACAAAGTGTGCCCGGAAGCAAAAGTGTGCTCGGATTACTTAGTGCTCGGAAACAAAAGTGTGCTCGGATTACTTAGTGCCTTCTCAATTTCCACCAAACATGCTCGGAAGCAAAAGTATGCTCGGGAGCAAGGGTGTGCTCGACACAAACTTGAGTTTTCTCTTCATAAGCATAATTGTTCAAGACAAAACAAAGTATGCTCGAAAAAGAGTCTGCTCAAATAAAAAACAAAGTGTGCTCGAGACTTAAAGAAGATAGTTTTTTTCTTGAGAAGACAAAGGATATGCTTTGGGTTTCACAAAGTGTGCTCGAATTGATGTGCTCGAAATAACCTATGCTTGAGCCAAACAAAGATGTACTTGGGCAAAACACCTCCTGTGCTCGAAGCAAAACTTAGTCATATTCCATACTCGAGTTCAGTCTTATATGATCATAGTATGCTCGAGACACCAAAACTTCATTTCTGCATAATCAGTTACTGATTTTCCCTTGCAGAACCTGCTTGAATATTCACTTTGCATTTGCTGCAACAAACCGTATTGATATTGCCTCTAGTACATGTTCATTTCTGATTTGTACATTCTCCATACCAGTTTGTACCAGTAGCAACGTTTGTCTACCAAATCATGTACAGTTCGAGTAGCACAAATAACATAAACAACAACGAGCACACATAAACCCTAATTTTCACATCTCGAAACAGGTATCATAATCTGAAATTAATCATTGTAACAATATCCACGCTATCTCGAAATCAAAGAAACCTATCTTCATATTATAATCAACCTTTTCATATATGGAAATCATCAAATGAACAGTGTTGCCCCAAAACGAGCCAAATAACACTGTTACATCAGATCTGGACCGTTCTGACCAAATATACATGAAATTGATATTGGATCTCCAAACGAGTCATCAACCCAAACATCAATCCACACACTTTTCTCCAAATCATCAAATAATTTCAAAACCCCCAAAAATAATTTCAACGAACTTCATCATTTAAAGTCCATGGTGGATTCAAGAGCGAAATGAATCTGTTCAGCGGTTAGTCTGAACGATTCGGTAACCCCACTCTGATACCAATTGACAGGTCCGAGCCCCGGTGCGGAAGAGTGAATATTCAGTGTTATTAACGACAGTGGAGCTCGGATCTAGGGATAGGATCGAATCTCACTCATATTCACTCTTGAAAGATGTTTGGATGGATGAGGTGTATTGGGAGAGGGCCTGATTTGATTAACAATCAACAATAAAGTAGGATGAACAATTGTAATCAAAACACAAATGATAGAAATGGTAGTATGAAATATTAGCCGAATGATTCTCATTAAGATGAAACACTAATACATACATTCATACATATAATCGATTGAGAAATATCAGCCGCCACCAGGAGAGCTCATCTTGGAGGCGGAGACTCTCTCAAATGGATAAAACCCTAAATCTCACACATACACAATACAGTCACTCATACTAGACAAATGAATAAAAACATCTATTTATACTAGTCTAGCATGACTTGGTCTTCAAGCCATCCACCCTTGGTTGAGACCAAAATAATATATTTTTCACCCACAAATTAATTCGATGCGTCGGTCTAAAACATAGGTTCCAACAAAATACTTGATTAGTTTTTCACTTTTAACAACATATGAGCCATTAAAGTGGTTAGATAACAATCATGAATCTATATATACTTGAAGATACCTAATCCTCATATGTTTAGCTAATTGCAAACCTGCGATCAGAGCTTCATACTCTGGCTCATTATTCGTCTCTTGAAACTCACAGGCTATAGACTGGGGTATTATGTCCCTCTGTGGCGAGTTCAGTAGGATACCTAATCATGTTCCTCTTACATTGGAAGCTCCATCTGTGTTGAGTCAAACAATTGACCTAAGGGGGAGATTTTTTAGTCAAAGATTTGACCAAAATGAAGTACATGGAAGATTGGAATCTTCTCAACTTCCTCAGAATTCGCTAAGTATGGATCCGGGCACACCTTAGACATCCGAGCAAGCTTTTACTTAGCCGTGTACGATATTTTGTCTATCGGGAAAGGTTATCTTCAAATAGACTTCTTTAGTGGATATCCGAGCAGGGTTTACAAATTAGTGCATTGCCGGGCAAGGTTCACTAGTTTATGTATATCCGGGCAAGGTTCACTTTGTCAAGCAATTCTGTTCTTCATAGACAAGTAGAGTTCACTCCCGAGTAAGCTTTTAGCTAACCAAGTCCATGAAGCCAAGTGAGTGGAATACCGGGCAAGGTATTCATTAATAATTGTGGTCCAAGCAAGCTTGATGTATAAATGGAATATCTCTAAGTAACATAGGGCAAGGTTCAACTCAAGAAAGGAAGAGTACTCCCGAGTACCCTTTGCTAATAAGTTATGTTATAGCAAATAGTTGAAATGGCCAATCGAAGAACAAGGTTGCTCGTTGTCAGGTCGTTTCGGATCGGATCTTAATCAATCATGTCATAACTCACACAAAATTAATCGTGTTGACAAGCGAGTTAATGACGGGTTACTATGTTTAGAAAGATGACCGTCTGTTAAAGGCGGAATCAATAACAAACATACGGTTGCAGTGAATATTCAAAAATATGAAGACACACGAAGGATTCACTCAAGAAATTTCCATTTATATAACGTTAATCATACAAAAGGATAATCAAATAGGGTTTAGAAGGAATCCTAGGACAGCCGTCACACACAAAATATTCTCTTAATTAATGTGTCGGTCTTATCCTCTCTATCTCTCGTGTCTCTCGTGTTTCTTTTTGCGGCGTGCCCTAATTATTCTATTTATAGGCCTGCCAACCTAGGACAGCTGTCATTCCTTCTAGAAACCCTATCCGATAGTACATATTCAATTTACATGTTCAAAAATTACACTAAGTGTAAAACAAGTCTTCCGGGTAGGCTTTTCATTAAACTTCAGTCTCCGAGTACGCAGTGTACTCGGCCTTCCTTCAGACTTGGTAAACATAGAGGTGTACTCGGAATCAGTTTCCGGGTAGACTTTACTTAAAGAATATTTTACCAAGTAAAATATTCACCGAGTAGACTTCAATCTTCTTGGACTTATCAAACTTTGCTCGACAAATCCTTACGAGCAACCTTGTTCTTCTAAGATCCTGTTCGGCTCATTGTCAGTTAAACAACTTATTGATGAGGCGTACTCGGTAGTACATACCTTACTTGAGCAGAACCTTTCTCGATATGACTTGGAGATATTCCATCAACTCATCAAGTATACTCGGACCATATTTATTAAAGAATACCTTGCCCGGTCTTCCAATTACTTGGCTTCTTGGACTTGGTTGACCAAACCTTACTCGGAAGAGTAAAATACTTGGTCTTGAAGAACAACCCTGCTTGACAAAGTGAACCTTACTCGGATATGCCAAATTAATGAACCCTACTCGGAAATCACTAAAAAGCATACCTTGCTCGGATATCCACTAAAGAAGACTAAACCTTGCCCGGGAGGCAAAATCTCGTACTCGGCTAAGTAAAAGCTTACTCGAAGGTCCAAGGTGTACCCGGGTTCAATTCTTAGCAGTTTCTGAGGAGGTTGAGAAGATTCCAATCTTCAATATTCTTCATTTAGGTCAAATCTCCTCATTTGGGTCAAACTCTTGACCCAACACTCGTAAGGGTTTGTCGGCCAAAGTCTGTCAAAGTCAAGAAGACTGAAGTCTACCCGGTGAGTATTTACTTGGTAAAATACTCTTCAAGTAAAGTCTACCAGGAAACTGATCCCGGTCACACTTCAATGTTACCAAGTCCTGAAGGATGGCAGAGTACATAGCGTACTCGGAAAATGAAGATTGATTCAAAGCCTACCCGGAAGACTTGTTTTACAATTAGAATATTATCTGATTATGTAATTTGAATATGTATTTACGTTTGGGGTTTCTAGAAGGAATGACAGTTGTCCTAGGTTGACAGGCCTATAAATAGAATGTTTTAGGGCACACCGCCTAAGACAGAGAAACGGACACACGGACAAGGGCAGACAGACACATTTATTAAGATAGAATATTGTGTGTGACGGCTGTCTTTGTACGGATAAACCCTCCTTCTAGAAACCCTAAATCGATTATCCTATTTGTATGATGAATGTTATATAAATGGAAATCTTTTGAGTGAATCTTGTTTGTGTTGGTTATCATTGAATACTTATTAAGCAACCGTATGTTTGTTATTGATTCCGCCTTTAACAAACGGTCATCTTTCTAAATATAGCAACCCGTCATTAACAACTTTGTCGACACATCAATCTGTGTGAGTTATGACATGATTAAGTAAGATCCAGCTGAAATCAGGAACCTGACAAGTGGTATCAGAGCTGATTACTGCTATTTTAAAAAGATTGTTGCTGATTGAAGATTTGAAGAAGAATGACATTAGCAGACCACTGTTACATTGAAAAGTGACGTCAGCAGCTCTGTTCTTCATTTTTCTTCCTGATCTACAATCATTTGGTGTTTTCTCTTCCTTGTTTTATTTAAAGTTTTAATCTTTATATTTATATCTTGTTCTTATCGAATCAGACACCTCAAATCTGAACAATCGATTCTCAGATCTGAATTTTTCTTTAAAATCTGTTTTTATTAAGAAATTACTTTTGTTTTCACAAAAATGTCTGGTTACGAGGAACAAGACGTGTCTACTAACAAGATTCCTAGATTGTATGGACAGGAAAATTTCACTAAATGTAAGGTCTTGTTTGAAGCAGCCGTTTGCTACAATGATGTTGATATGAGGAACTCCATCAAGAATGGTCCACAAGCTACTGTTGAGGAAGGTGCAAATCCGGCAGCAACTGCTGCTATGAGAGAAATGATGAGAAAGGTTGATGACAAGGCTTTAGCAATGTTGAAGCTAGGTCTTTCTTGGGAAATACTCACCAAGGTTGCACATCCTCCCAATGCCAAGGCAATGTATGATGCAATACTTGAGATGTTTGAAGGAAATATTGAACTCAAGAACATCAAGAAGCAGAGATTGAAGCAGCAGTTAGAAAGATTCATGTATAAAGAAGGAGAAAGGTTGAAATCAATTCTGGAGAGGTTTCTGGGAATTGTGAATGAGCTCACAACCACAGACTATGTCATGACTGATTTTGATCTCAACACCAAGCTACTGAACTCTATGCCAAGGGAATGGTATACTGCCTGCAAGTTCATTCTTACAAAGCACAACTTCAATGAGCTAAAAGTAGATGGTGTAGTGTGTTTTCCTCAAGCTGCTCATTTAGAGATGATAGAGAATGAGATGATAAAGGAGGAAAGACCCTACTTCAGTGTATCAAATGCATTGATTGCACCTATGGGTATTCTTAATACCAAGAATCAGAAGCAGATTCCTATGATTGAAGAACCTGTTGAACTCAATTCTGATACTCCAAAATCATTTGTTGGTGTTTGCACAAGTAATCAAGGAAATCAGCAAAGATTCAATGTGCAGCTGATTGATGACACTGATTCTGCCTCTATGGCAAGTGGGAATGTTCCTCAAACTTCTAGAGGACATGGTCAAAGCAGTGATACACATGCTTTGCTATCAATGTTTACTGTGTTATATAATGCATTTGTTGCAAAGAATTTAATTCGCACAAGTATATTGCAAGATGATCTTGAGCAGATAGATGCTGATGATTTGGAAGACATGGATTTGAAGTGGCAAGCTGTCATGTTAGCTTTGAGAAGTAAGAGGTTGTATAATAGAACTGGTAGATCTCTGGTTTCTGGTCCTAATGAAGGGATTGGATTTGACAAGTCAAAGGCAATCTGTTACAATTGCCAACAGCCAGGACATTTTGCAAGAGAATGCAACCTGCCATGGAACTATCAGATGAATCAATTTCAGAATCAACAACCAAGAAATCAGCAACCTTAGTATCAGCAGCAGCCTCAGTATCAGCAGAGACCAAACAACCACAACTTCAATCCCAACAACAACTATAATCCCAACTTCAACAACTTTTAGCCTGAGATGAATAATCTTAATCAAAGTATGCAACAGAATCAAGGTTTTCAACCTTCAAGCAGTTCAAAATGTTCCAAACAACACAGTTCCAGCCAACCAAAATCAACCGAGAAACCAAGGAAATGTGGCAGTGACTACACAACATGAAGGTAACTTTGATTGGAGCAATCATGAAGAGGACATTGATGATGATATCAAGAAAGCAAATGTGGCATTTATGGCTATAATTGAAAAAGAGACTGGATCATCATCTTAGGTACACTCTGCTCCTACTATTGATTTAAATGAACTTATCAATGACTTCAAAACAAAAGTAGGCAAGCTGGAAAGTGAGTGTTTCAGGAAACAAAGTATCATCAATGGGTATGAGGCAAGTGAGCTGATCAGTGAAGAAAAGATCAAAATTTTGGAAGATGACTACATGATCAGTTACAGAGCTCAATCCAGATACATCACTGAGATAGATGTATTGAAAAAGATGTTAGTTGAAGAAAAGGTGAAAAACACAAAACTGAAAGTGGAAACTGAATTTTTGAAGAATTTGGTTTCAACAGGCAACATATGTGGTATTCTAAATCAAGTAAAGGATCAAGACAAATACAAAGCAGTTCCACATCCATTCAACAATAACTTCATGCCAAAGGTTGACAAAGAGAAAAGAGATGCATACTTGCAACAATTCAGAGATGTCTTTCAAGACAAAGAAGAATTTGTTGATTTGTACAAGAAGGTAGAAGTGAATGAAGAAGGAGAGTTTGTGGTTAAGGAAGAAGTAAAAGATGATAAGTCAATTGGATTTCATGTCTCTGAGGATGACTTTTATCTTGTTGAATTGGATCAAGATGACTTGAGTGATCAAAGTGATCAAATCACTGATGAAGAGATCAAAGCTGCTGAAAGAGGAAGAAGATACAAGAAACCAGAATCTATTGATAAAATTCCAATGTATCCACCAGTCACACCTAAAATGAAGAAAAAAAAAATGAAAGAATGAAGAGAGAGCATGTGTCCTTTGACATATGTGAAAGGATCAAGATAAGCTACAATACAGTTAGGCCACCAAGCAAAGCTGTATTGGAAAAGATAAAGCAAAACAGCAAGAAAAGGGTAAAAGAAGATGTGAATGTTGAAAACTTTATTCCAGTTTACCCTATTTTCTCAAGCATTGAAGACTTTGACATTGGAAAAGTAGAAACAATGGAAGAATATGAAAAGAGAAAATCAAGACAAATGGAAAACACAGAGGAAGAACCCTTAAGTATAAGAGAAATTGTTTTTGTTAAAGGGAAAGTGAAAGAAATGACATAAGGATAGCTGAATTTGTTCCCTTCTCAATTGATTTTGACAGTTTAAAATCTAAAAAGACAATTGGAGTTGATTCACCAAGACCAAGTGAAAGGTTCAAGAAACCAAAAGAACATGAAGTATTCAAAGGAAAGTTTTGGTGCAAAAAGTGTGATGAATATGGTCATCATACAGACTCCTGTAATGAAAGACTTAAATTCAAGCCTTTTCATGTCCCAGATGAAACAAAGTATGGACAAGACTTTGTTGCCTATAAAATTAAATATGAAAAATATTTGGGTATGGTAAAGGATTGTGCAGAGGAAGCTCTGGAAAAAGAGAGCCAAAGGCATTCACTGAAAGTCAAGAATCATGTGATCAAACCTGTTAACAAGGTTAAATCTCCAGTGAGGCATGTGAAAACTGTTAAGAAGGACTCTCAACCATTGAGAACAATCCCAAAAAGGGATAATCAGTCTATCAAATCTGATAGTTCTCAAAGATCATCAAGCAGTGAGAATTCAAAAAGACATGTGGTATCTAGAAAGAAACCAACATAACTCACTGGTGATAAGAAGTTTCTGTTAAAGCATGGATATGAACCACAAGGTTTTCTTTGGAAACCTAAGCCTGAGATTAAGGTTGAGATAGTTGCTAATGTGAGAGACTACTCTGAAAAGAAGGACTATGTGATAAAAGAGTGTGACACTGTCTCAGCTGAGTACCAGAAGTCAAATTCAGTAATTAAAACTCCAAGAGAGTGTGGTTATGAAACAGACAATTCAGACAATCTAGAAATCACTCATGAAGATCCTGAACCAACTACACTCACTTCCCAAGTTGTGTCTGAAACTGAATCTGATGAGCTGCAAGTTGATAAGGCTTGCACTTCATCACTCAACTAATCAAACTTTCTTTGTATGTGCAGGAACATTCCACTCCTCTGAATGACATATGGTACTTAGATAGTGGTTGTTTTAGGCACATGACTTGTGACAAGAGATCTCTTGTCAATTATGAAGAAAAGGATGAAGGTCCTGTAGCTTTTGGGAGTGATGAAAATGGAGGAAAGATTGTAGGGAAAGGGATCTTGACAAATGGAAAGGTTTCATTTGACAATGTGTTTCATGTTGAAGGTCTTCAGTACAATCTACTGAGTATATCACAAATGTGTGATAAGGGTTACAAGGTCAGCTTTGATGATTCCCACTGTTTCATCTTAAAACCTGAGTTTGTGATCCCACCTGAAATGATTATGATGATGGCACCAAGAAATGGTAACTTGTATGAATTGAATATGTTGCATGTTTTGTTTTCAAAACCACTGAAAATGAGTCAAAACTGTGGCATAGGAAACGGTGTCATGTGAACTAGAAGAACATGAACAGACTTGTTAAGGGTGAGCATGTCATAGGCTTACCCACAAGAGAATTCAAATTGGAAGATCACTGTAGTTCATGCCAAAAGGGAAAACAACACAAATCTACTCATAAACCAAAGCTCATCAAATCAATTGATCAAGTACTTGAATTACTTCACATGGATCTTTTTGGTCCTGTAAGTGTACCAAGTATAGGGAAGAAAAGATATTGTCTTGTGATCATTGATGACTATTCAAGATACACTTGGGTTTCATAAGAACCAAGGATGAGACTGTAGAGTTGATTAAAGGTTGTGTAACAATGATTGAGAACAAGCTGAATAAGAAAGTCAAAATGATGAGAAGTGACAATGGAACTGAGTTCAAAAATGGAGTTATGCAAGAATTTTGTGCAGAAAGGGTATACTACAACAATTCTCATCTCCTAGAACTCCCGAACAAAATGGTGTTGCAGAAAGAAGAAATAGAACTTTGATTGAAGCTGCAAGAACCATGTTAGCAAATGCTAATCTATCTGTCACTTTCTTGGCTGAAGCCATAAATACAACTTGCTATGTTTAGAACAGGGTACTTGTCAACAGAAGGCATAATAAAACTCCATATGAAATATTTCACAACAGAAAGCCATACATTAAGTTTTTCAAGCCCTTTGGATGCAAATGTTTTCTACTGAACACAAGAGACTATTTGAACAAGTTTCAAACAAAGTCCCAGGATTGTTTCTTTGTTGGATATTATACACACTCAAAAGCATACAAAGTATATGAAAAAGACCATTTGAGTGTTATAGAATCATCTGACATCATCTTTAATGAGAATCAATTCAATACATTTGATGGTGCTGCATGGCTCTTTGATCATGAAAAATTGATAAGGTCCTTCAAGATTTATCCTGAAGATTTTGATGACTCATTCTACAAGACCAGTGTATTTGAAGAGAAGAAGAAGAAAACATTGGACTTGGAAGAATTATGGAAGACGGTTGCTAGAAAAGAAAAGGAGTTTACTTTTGTGAAGAATTCCTCATGTGACATTGGTGAACATGATCAGACTGAGAACAATCAAGACAACCAAGTTCAGAATGATCAAGTTCGGAATGAGGGTGACACAAGCAAACATGCAAGAGGAGAAGAAGCTGCCTCTACTGCAAGATTTCAAGATCTATTTCAAAGATTGAACTTAGAAAACAATTGTGCATCTACTTCAGGTCAACATAATGATGAAGCACCAGAATTTCATGATGCAGAAACTGATTTGATCATTGAAGAACCAAAACTCAATGAAACAAATCTTGACACAATGTCTAAAAATATGATTATACAAACTCCTTATGTGGAAAAGAATCATCCTTCTGAAAACATCATTGGAGATTTGCATAAAAGAATTACAAGAAGTCATTCTGAGATTGCAAACATCTGTCTTTACTCCTGCTTTCTATCCCAAATAGAGCCAAAGAACATTGCTCAAGCACTAAAAGACAATAGTTGGGTAGAAGCAATGCAAGATGAACTAGCACATTTCAGAGACCTACATGTGTGGGATCTTGTTGATAGGCCAATAGACAGATATGCAATAGGAACCAAATGGGTTTTTAGAAACAAAAAGGATGAAAGGGGTTTGGTGATTAAGAACAAAGCTAGACTTGTAGCGCTGGGATGTCTTCAAGAAGAAGGAATAGACTTTGAGAAAGTCTTTGCTCTTGTTGCAAGACTTGAAGCTATCAGGAATTTTCTTGCATATGCTGCCTCAAATGTTGGGTCAAGAGTTTGACCCAAATGAGGAGATTTGACCTAAACGAAGAATTTGGAAGATTGAAATCTTCTCAACCTCCTCAGAAACTGCTAAGTATTGAATCCGAGCACACCTTGGACCTTCGAGTAAGCTTTTACTTAGCCGAGTACGAGATTTTGCCTTCTGGGCAAGGTTTACTTCAAATAGTCTTCTTAAGTGGATATCCGGGCATGGTATGCTTTTTGGTGATTTCCCGAGTAAGGTTCATTAATTTGGCATATCCGAGCAAGGTTCACTTTGTCAAGCAGGGTTGTTCTTCAAGATCAAGTATTTTACTCTTCCGAGTAAGGTATGGTCACCAAGTCCAAGACGCCAAGTAATTGGAAGACCGGGCAAGGTATTCTTTAATAATTATGGTCCGAGTATACTTGATGAGTTAATAGAATATCTTTAAGTTATCTCGAGTAAGGTTCTGCTCAAGTAAGGTATGTACTCCTGAGTACGCCTTATCAATAAGTTGTTCAACTGACAATGAGCCGAACAGGATCATAGAAGAACAAGGTTGCTCGTAAGGAATTGTCGAGCAAAGTTTGATAAGTCCAAGAAGATTGAAGTCTACTTGATGAATATTTTACTTGGTAAAATATTCTTTAAGTAAAGTCTACCCGGAAACTGATTCCGAGTACACTTCTATGTTTACCAAGTCTGAAGGAAGGCCGAGCACACTGCGTACTCGGAGACTGAAGTTTAATGAAAAGCCTACCCGGAAGACTTGTTTACACTTAATATATTTTTGAATACGTAAATTGAATATGTACTATCGGATAGGGTTTCTAGAAGGAATGACAGCTGTCCTAGGTTGGCAGGCCTATAAATAGAATATCTAGGGCACGCCGCCAAAAGGAGGCAGAGAGGACAGAAAGCACAATACGAATAAGACTAACACATTAATTGAGAGAATATTTTGTGTGTGACGGCTGTCCTAGGATTCCTTCTAAACCCTAATCGATTATCCTTTTGTATGATTAACATTATATAAATGGAAATATTTTGAGTGAATCCGGTGTGTGTCTTCTGTCATTGAATATTCATTGCAATCGAATGTTTGTTATTGATTCCGCCTTTATCAAACGGTCATCTTTCTAAACATAGTAACCCGTCATTAACTCGCTTGTCGACACGATTAATTTTGTGTGAGTTATGACATGATTGATTGAAGATCCGATCCGAATCGACCATCAAAAGTTGGGACCTAGACATCAAAGAACATTAGAGTGTTCCAGATTGATGTTAAGTCTGCATTTCTTAATGGAAAGATTGATGAAGAGGTGTATGTAGCTCAACTTCAAGGATTTGAGGATCCAATGTATCCAAACAGGGTGTATAAGTTAAACAAAGGCCTTTATGGATTGCATCAGGCTCCTAGAGCACGGTATGATGAGCTGTCAAATAATCTTCTTGAAAATGGTTTCAAAAGAGGAGCCATTGACAAGACACTGTTCTACAAAAGAAAGGGATCAGACTTACTTCTGTTACAAGTGTATGTGGATGACATCATCTTTGGATCTACAAATGAACAAATGTGCATGGAGTTTGAAGGGGTAATGAAGTCCAAATACAACATGAGTTTTATGGGAAATATGAACTTCTTTCTTGGATTGCAAGTTCAACAAAAGGCTGAAGGGATCTTCATTCACCAAAACAAATATGTGCAGGACATCTTGAACAAGTTCAACTGTCATGAGTACAAGACTGCTTCAACTCCAATGGACTCCAAAGAAAAGATGATTGCAGATGAAAAGGGGGACCTGTTGATGAACATGAATATAGAGCCAAAATTGGATCTCTGATGTATCTGACTGCAACAAGACCATATATCATGTTTGTTGTATGTGTGTGTGCAAGATTCCAATCATGTCCAAAAGTCTCCCACATGAATGCTGTTAAGAGAATATTCATATATTTAAAGGGAAGACCTTATTTAGGAATTTGGTATTCAATGAACCAAGCTTTTGATCTGATTGCATATACAGACAGTGATTGTGATGGTTGTTACATGAACAAAAAGTCAACCTCAGGAGGATGTCAATTTTTGGGTGAAAGGCTAGTGTCATGGCAATGCAAAAAGCAGACTACAGTCTCAATTTCTACCGCAGAAGCTGAATATGTTGATGCATCTGCCTGCTGTGCACAAGTTCTATGGATTCAAAATCAGATGGTGGATTATGGTTTTAATTTTCTGAACACCCCTATTCTTATTGAAAATACTGCTGCATACTTTACTATTAAAAATCATGTTCAACATTCAAAAACTAAGCACATTGAAATCAGACATCACTTCATCAGAGATTGCAGTGAAAAAGGTTTGATTGAAATGCAAAGAGTTGATACAAGTGACAATTTGGCAAACCTATTCACCAAACCACTTGAACCAGGTTCAACTTTCTTTTGAAAGCCCTGGAATGATCAACTCTAATGAAATCTGATTAAGGATGTGTGGTTGATTGTGTACCTCAATGTGCTAACTGATTACTTTATTTAGAGGTTTCACAAATTGAATGTTATGTGAATATGCTTGAGTATGATTCTGATAATGCTACTAAATGTGTTAACTCTTATGTGCCTTAACTGATCAAGTGTGCAAAGTTTTAATGTAACAGTTTGGTTGATATGTTTGCATGTTTATCAGTTGATGTGCATTGGTGATGTTAGGATAAGTGTTCTTAATATGATCTACTTGTTTGAACAAGCTTTTCTGACATCATTGCTTAATTGCTTGAATATGTGCTTTATCTGATCTTCTGATGTTATTAAGATAGGTTAGAATTTGATTGTTAGTACTGTCTACTTGTCTTGATGATATCATGTTAGATTAAGATTTGATTATGTGCTGCAACTGTTTATGTCAAAATATGTTTTATGTCAAAATTAAGTGATAAAAATGAAATTTTCTAATGAATTTTGCATAAATACTTCATTTTGATCAAAACACGAGCATGTTGTTAATGGTGAAGAGATATGATAAGATTATTTAGTTCAAGCTTTAAAGAAGCTTAAAATGAAGGATTTTTTTTAAGAAGAGACTCAAGTAGTTATTTTTGCTGAAAATTATGTCATTTGCCCAGTTGGAAGGACATGCACTTATGTATGTTTAGTCCTAGAATCTCTACAGATTCGAAGGATAGCCATTGACCTGAAAACTAAATGCATTTGGGTCAATTATGACTTGTTTCTTATTCCTTCACTTAAAACTATGTCAATAGCTCTGACTTTGAAAGGACATATATTCACATGTATGTTTGGTCCTGCTGACCACTTCTGGTCAAACAGTATAGCCATTTACCTGCCAATAAAGATATATTGGGGTGATTGAATATTAAACTGTTTTTATTTGGGAAATGATAGTACATTGACTGCTTAGCCAATCATATGGATTTAATAGGCTAAAAGGACCATAGTATAGTCATTAACATGCATGGTTGCTTTCCCATGATGATGTAAAATCTAAGGTGATATAAACATAATGAATATGCTAATCTTTATGTGGAGATACATAGTTGTCTTTGCATGTCTCAAGATAAATCTCTCCAAATGATAGGCAGAAAAGTGATTACCCAGTCATACATAAGCCTGTTGTTATTTGGTCAACCAAAAATAAAACATCTTCAAATATGACAAAGAACAAAGTTTAAGAAAATTTGAGAAAATATCAAAAACAAGGGGAAGAATTAATAAATCAACCAAACGTTGATAAGTGTTTTAAATATTTTATCAAACAAGAGGGTTACAACTAAAAACTACAAAGATGTTGACAAAATCAGTCTCATCTTGAATGAAAGGCTTGTTAAACTAACAATATGTCCAACGTTCAACCTCTATATATGTTTGAAAATCAATAATACAAAAAGATCCAATAAGTTCTGTCATACAAAAACAAGTTTTTGACGAAATACAGGAGGTTGGAGTCAACTTGGGGTGATCTAGGGAAAGCCAAATAAGCTTTGAGAAGATATATGAGGCATCATAGCACAGTGTTGACCATTAATGCATTATGCTTAAATTGAACCTTAATCATATCACCAAAGAGTGAAATTCATGCTAAGTTTATACATGCTGTTAAGCTATCTATGTTGTCATAATAATGCTGAGAATGAAGTATTGAGAAAGCTATCTAGTCAATATGATTCCTTTCTTGAGATCTTTTCAGTTAAAGAAAGAAACTGTTTTGAAGAGAAACACAACTGAAATTTGATCTCTAAATGCACCATTTTCTCTTAAACTATGATCTTTAATGAAATATATAAATTTGACAAGTGGTTTAAGTAAAAAAAGTGTTGCATTTTGCCTTTAATTGGCTGAATATGTAAGTTCGGGTAAGGTTTGATGTTTTATAACCTTTCCAGGCATAAAACAGTTGAATATGTTTGAATATGTTATTTCGGGTAAGGTTTGATGATTTATGACCTTTCCGGGCAAGCTTAGTCATTTTTGACTAAGTCTATGATTTTCGGGTATGCTTTGAAGTGTTTTACACTTTCCGGGTAGAGTACACTGTTGTACTATTTCCCGAGCAAGCTTGAAGTCTTGAGATGATTATGTGATATAGCTAGTTTTTAACAAGAAATTCTTGTTCCGGGCAAGATTTGCATTTTTTTACTGATTGTTATTCCAAGCAAACTTTGTGAACTTAAGTTAGTACACCGAGTAAGCTCTGTAATTTTTGTGAATATATTGTTAGGAAAGATTTGTTAACATTTCCGGGCACACTTAGATATTGTTATTTAAGTTTGTCATTTTCGGGTATGGTTTGATCTGTTGAAATCCCTACCCAAGGGCATACCTGATGATTGAATATGTGTTTCCTAGTAAGCTTATTGCTATCTTTGGTGTTTCGGGGAAGCTATTTTATGTGTTTTTAATCTCATTTATATAGCATGCTCTGTAATATTTGTTTATGATTTATTTGAAATTACAAGTGTTTTCGGGTAAACTTTGTTTTCCGGGCACACTTTATATTCCAGTGATCTTAATATAGCATTAATGGGTTCCAAACCAAATTTCATAATTTTTAATGAAGTTTACCTATTTTTCCCGAATAAACGCCAATAAACGGTAATAAATTCGCCAAATATTCTCCGTTTATCGAAAAATTACCAAATTTGGACAAGGACTCATTTAATTGATCCCTCATGTCCTTGAAAATTTTCACAAGCTAACAACAATAACGTCACAACCTAATACTAAACAGCCCCTAAACAAGTAATACGGTATTACCTTGTCGGTTTTCGGTAGGTTCTCGATGGTTTAAACAGCTCTCCGGGTCTTGGGTCGCAAAGTAAGTGTATCAACATATCATATAACATCAAACCAAGCATAAATCATCCATATAACAGCCTTGTTAATTTGGGTTTCGGTTTTGGTTTCAAACCGAACTTTCGAACCGTAAAAACGACATATTCATGTTCTATTTAGTGTTTTTGGCCAAAAATCCACATGGTACTGACTTGTAAACATGTTTAAAATCAAAAAATTATTTTAGGTGATTTTTAGGGTTTTTATATGGTTAAACATGTTTAATACTAATCAAAACCTAATTTTCCATGTTTAAATCATGTTAATTAAGTATGAAATGAATGAGAATTGAAGGTTACCTATAGGGTTTTGGCTGGAACAGCAGAAGAACACTGGTGCTTGTGAGTTGGTTTGACAATTTTTGTGCAAAAATTTCAAGTGTAAAGCTTATGTAACAAGCTAGAACAAAAACGGGGGTAAAAGCCCACTTTGGCGGCCAGACCAAAAGGCAGGGCCCATCGTGCCTCTTTTTGGCCCATTGATGCCTCGTTTTGTGTGCCAAGATTCGGTCTCAGTCCAAAATTTAGTTCGGGTCCAGTTTTTCGCAAGAAAACTAATTCGAGTGCGAAAAACAACGCGAAAACGAGTGTTTTTCACCCCATTTTTGTAAAATAAGAAAAATGTACTGACTCGTTGTAAAAATCCAAAATATTTTCACGCATAGCTTAGAACATGTTTTATAAGTGTTTTATAAATCTTTTTCGGCTTAACGGATGCTACAATGCTCGTTATGATGTTAACGATTGCGTTTAAACTTATAGCGTATCAATAAACGAAACCTTTTTCGTTTAAATGGTTTTAAACATACTGGGGCCTAAATATCAATATGTTAGCCACTATAATATATATATAACTCGTATATGACCCCTCAGTATGTATACGGGTCATAATTAGTATCGGTCGGTTACTCGTTTAAGCACTACGAATTAACCGATTTATCGTTTACTCGCTATGTAATGAATAAGGTATACCTTGTTTTGTCACGAATGTCACATTCTCCCCCGTTAAGAAATTTCGTCCACGAAATTTAATGTGTCATCGGTTTTCTTTTTAGGAAATAGGTGTGGGTATTTCTTTCGGAATTCATCATTTTGTCCTCAGTAAATTTGGTACTCGTTGTGAGTTCCACCGAACTTTTATTAATGAGATTTTATTGTATCGTAACTGTTTAGTTTTCCCATCCACAATTTCTATCGGTTTCTCTACGAAGTTGAGCTTTTCATTGATCTAAACATCTTCTAGTGGAACTATTTCCGTTTCATCAGTCAAACACTTTTTCAGATTCGATACATGAAACACATCGTGGATAGTGCTCAGTTCTAAGGGAAGTTTTAATTGGTAGGATACGGGACCAATTTTTGCAATAATCTCAAAAGGTCCAATGTATCTCGGGGCTAATTTACTGGTCTTTCCAAACCTTATAACACCTTTCCACGGAGATACTTTCAAAAACACCTTGTTGCCTATTTCAAAAGATAACGGTTTTCTACGAATATCTGTATAACTCTTCTGTCGGTCCCGGGCGGCTTTCAACTTTCGTTTAATCTTATAAATTTTATCGGTTGTTTCTTGAATCAAATCGGATCTTGATATTTGAGTATCACCCAACTCTTTCCAACAAAGTGGTGATCTACATTTTCGCCCGTATAAGGCTTCATAAGGTGCTGCTCGTATACTGCTATGGTAACTATTATTGTAAGAGAATTCAATGAGCGGGGGTGTTGATCCCAATTCCCTTTGATGTCCAGTACACAAGCACGAAGTAACTCTTCTAAGGTTTGGATAGTTCGTTCGGATTGACCATCTGTTTGGGGATGGTAAGCGGTACTCAAGTCTATTCGGGTTCCCAGAGCTTCTTGAACTGCTTACCAGAAATGTGAAGTAAAGTGACTGTCTTGATCTGAAATAATTGAATGAGGTACTCCGTGTCGAGATACAATTTCATCAATGTAAATTTGGCCGAGTTTTTCGGTAGAGTAATTGTTACGGATTGGGATAAAGTGTGCGGATTTGGTTAATCGATCCACTATTACCCAAATTGCATTATGTCCTCGGGAGGTTTTGGGTAGATGTGTTACGAAATCCATGGTTATTTGTTCCCATTTCCACTGTTGGATTTCGGGTTGTTGTAACATTCCCGAAGGTTTTTGATATTCCGCTTTCACCCTTGCACATGTTACACACTTACTTACATACAAGGCTACATCCTTTTTCATACCAGGCCACCAGTAAAATTCCTTAACATCTTTATACATCTTATCGGTACCGGGATGAATAGAATATTTGGATTTGTGTGCTTCATCAAGAATCAGTTCGCGGAGTTTATGAAGTGTAGGAATCCACACCCGGTTTATATAATAGAATATTTCATCAATTTTCTTCTCAAAATTCTTTTTGTTCCCGTGTAGTTCTTCGTTCTCTAACTGATCTGCTTTTAAGGCTTCGTCTTGTGTAACACGAACTTGTTCGATTAGGCTACTTTGAACAATCATTCCGAGTGCTTGTACCCTCAACGGTTTAACTCTGTCCTTTCGACTTAAAGCATCAGCTACTATATTGGCCTTTCCAGGATGGTATTTAATCTCACAATCATAATCGTTTTACAGTTTTACCCATCTTCTTTGTCTCATGTTCAGTTCCTTCTGATCAAATATGTGTTGTAAGCTTTTGTGATCGGTATAGATGGTACATTTGGTGCCTTACAAGTAATGTCTCCAGATCTTTAATGCAAAAATAACTGCTCTCAATTCCAAGTCGTGGGTTGTATAATTCTTCTCGTGTACCTTTAATTGTGGAGAGGCATACGCTATTACTTTCTTTCGTTACATCAGTACGCATCCCAAACCTTTATGAGACGCGTCACAATAGACCACCAATTCATCAGTTCCATCTTGGAGACTTAATATTGGAGCTTCACATAACTTTTGTTTTAACGTTTGGAAGGAAATTTCACGTTCTTCTCCCCAATCATACGTTCGATCTTTCTGAGTTAGGAGGGTTAAAGGTTGAGCAATACTTGAAAAGTTTTCAATAAATCGTCGGTAATACCCGACTAATCCCAAAAATTGTCAAATTTCTTTCGGCGATTTAGATACTTGCCAATCTTTAATAGCCTCAATTTTTCCGGGGTCTACTTGGATTCCTTGTTGATTCACAATGTGTCCTAAAAATTGTACTTCTTGTAACCAGAATTCACATTTGGACAATTTAGCATACAACTTTTCTTGCCTCAATAACTCCAAGATTACCCGCAGATGCTGTTCGTGTTCTTCTTTACTTTTCGAATATATAAAAATGTCGTCGATAAACACTACTACGAATTTATCAAGGTAAGGTTTGCAAACCCGGTTCATTAGATCCATAAATAATGCCGGCGCATTGGTCAACCCAAACGACAAAACCAAAAATGCATAGTGACCATACCGAGTTCGGAAAGCTGTTTTTGGGATATCTTCTTCCTGAATTCTTACTAGTTGATAACCCGATCTGAGATCAATTTTCGAAAAATACTTCGCACCCTAGAGCTGATCAAACAAGTCATCAATTCGGGGTAAGGGATATCTATTCTTTATAGTCCCTTTATTCAATTCCCGATAATCAATACACATCCAAAAACTTCCGTCTTTCTTTTTCACAAATAACACTGGTGCTCCCCACGACGAATAACTAGGTCGGATAAAACCCCTGTCCAGTAACTCTTGTAACTGGTTGGACAGTTCTTGCATTTCGGAAGGTGCAAGTCGATAAGGTGCCTTAGCAATGGGTGCTACTTATGTTATTAACTCAATACAAAATTTAATTTGTCATGTCGGTGGTAAACCAGGCAACTCATCGGGAAATACATTTGAATACTCGTGTACAACTGGGATGTCTTCTATTCGCTTTTCATCGGGTTCCCTAACTGTTACGCTCGCCAAGTATAATGTACAACCTTGGCGCAAATATTTTAATGCCTTAAGTTGGGATACGAGAGGAAACATAATACCAGATTTCTTGCCTTGAACCACCATTGCCTCATCATTCCAAAGAGGTGTCCTAACAGTCTTATCTTTACAGACAATTTCAGCTTTATACTTAGATAGCCAGTCCATACCGACTATAACATCAAAACATCCTATTACTACATTCTGATTCAACTTGGAACAGTATCTTCGAAGCTGTTCCATACTACCACATTCGTAGCAGGTACGAAGGTTCATGGTAGGTGGGGTTTGTTGTTTGAGTTGTGATCGGGTTGGTTGGGGTCCATGTGGATGTTGAGAACAACGGGGTTGGGTTGTTTGTGATTGTCGGTTTGGAGTATTCATTTTGTTCTACAATTTGAGGCACAATGCCCAATTTTCCACATATTTGACACATAACTGTTCGACACTCGCAAATATGATGTAAATTACATTTTTCACATTTCGACAATGACCCTTTGTATGTATCTTGTTTCGTGTTGGAACTGGTTATAGTATAATTCTGAGTTGCAGTGAGGATTCTTTGATTCTGAGATTTCATTTGTGCTCTAGAGGTACAATCAGTTCGTTTCAGACCGGACGATTCCCCTGTTACTCTTAATACACTGTTTCTTGTAAGGTCTAAATTAACGACGCCGACTTGTGACACGTCACTTTCTAAAGTTGGGTTGGCTATGGAATTAACTATACTTCTCACAGCTGGGGTCATGCCCAAATGTTGCGCTCAATATGCTTGGATTCCGGAATAATTGACCATGGTATTAAACGAATTGATTCATTGAAACGATTTGTGTAACTTAATTGATCAGCGCCTCTCATTTCCAAATTCTAGAGTTCGTGTTCCAACTTATGGATCTCATTTCTTGGGTAGAAATGTTTTAATATAAGGGTTTTAAGTTCAGTCCATGTCATACTGTTAATCGCTTCTCGTTCTCGAGTTTGTACAATCATAATCCACCACATTAAGGCATGATTAATAAACATGCTAGTAGTATACTTAACTATACAATATGGTGTAAAGTTGCTGATGTTAATTACAGATTCAGTCTTTTCATTACGTCTTATCAATCCGTTTAGTTCCTCAGTACCACTGAAATTTATAGGTCTACATGACATAAGCTTTTCATACGAACATTCTCGACGCGGGGAATTCGTGTTGCCAGAAATATTAGTATACAGTGGGGGAGTTATATTCATGGCATTATTAGTATTCAACGGGGAAGTAGAATTCGTAGCTACATTAGTGTTCGGTGGAGGCGTAGTATTAGCGGTTGTATCAGCGCTCGACGGTTGGTTAACTGTTGTATTTGCACGTATGCCAGCAGTGACTTGCACTACAATAGTCAATATCACTGCTTGTAGGTGGCGAGCAATCATTTCGCCCACCTCCACCTCAAATATAGTATTAGTTTTCTCCGGGGCCAAACAATAATCAGAAACACACAACTATGCCAAAGAAGACATTTGTATTACACATAACTGTTATTGTACGTATGTAATCCAAACCCAGCGCATGGACTTAACCTTGTATAGGCCAGCGCTTAAATAGATATACTAAAATTTATCACTATATAGAGACTTAACCCGGTAAGGGTGTCAGTGCTTGTAATAATACTAGATTATTTTCATCCTCCATGTCAGCGCAATATACTACTGCCAGTTCTGCATGGGGTATCAAAAGACTACGTACAATCAACCATACTATTTTTATTTCTGTTTAATCATATGTATATAATAAAATAACCACACACAAATAACCATTTAGGCTGTAATAACTGCCTGACAACCCCATAACTAGGTTGTCACTCTGTCCAAGAGTCGTTAAGACTGAGTATCAGATCAATGTAAGTTAATTACTACCTGTTGTATATCCAACATTAAATCATATAGCTATCATCTTCTTTGTAAGTTGGTAATTATAGCTATTATGTTCCCTAGTATCTGATCAATCAATATAGCTAACCAGGCTGGGTCGGCTAAATGGGGAGGTTCTTGATTGGGTATTGGTATACTCCGTGTAGGGAAAGTTAACCAGGATACGCAAGGTTCTTCCACTATGACAAGTCAATCTGGGTGGGGAAGGCGTACTATCAGGTGTTGGTACTCTCGTACAATCAGTCTGACTAGCTCTATGAGTGGATGCAGTCACCGGGGTATGATGTGATGATGGTATGGGAGATCTAGGAGTTCTAGTGGTAAGTACTGGTGAATCATACCTCATGCTTAGATGATGTTCTAGGGGAATAACTGTCTCATCTATAGCCTAATAAGTGAGGCTTATCAATGGCGCCTCATATGGAATCACCTCATTTCTCTCATTTCCATCTGTTTCTACATATATGTTCTCATCTGAGTCTTTTTCTCGTTCTTCCTTCTCCAGGATAGTGTTGGTACTTGATCAGTTGCATCATATCTGGTTCTCGACATCCCTCTGTACAAAGGTTACTATAATAATAACAATTCTTGATAACATTAATTATAATAATGTATAATATTACTTACAGTTTAGTACTTACACGTATTCGTACACATTAGCACATATAATCCTTTATATTGATATATATTTATTAAATACTATATTTTATACACATATGTTGTTGTTTTTACCTATTAGATTGTTCAACGACTCCTTCTCGAATTCCCTCGTACAAACAAGTCCGTTATTACATTCCGGACCATAATAACCCACTTGACCATTAGAATTCATCCCGAGAATCATCAGTATATATTATTTAATATTATTTTATTCCCAGAGTAAATCGAGCCTACGGTTATATTAGGGTATCCTAAGTGACATCCTAATTCTTTATAACCAATGGCTCTGATACCAACTTCTGTCACACCCCGACTAGGTAGTTGCGGAAGCGTAATACGGGAATGTAACAGATAACACTGGTATCAACCACATTGTTTATTAAGAAATTCAACAACTAATTTACATCATATTACATTGGTAGGTACTATGTTTACAAACTAGATTAAAAACACATAACCAGTTCTCGGTTCCTTATTCATTAGTACGTATTTGCATCTATTCACAGCTATTCAACTTTCCTTCTAACACCAAGCACGTAAGCAAATCATTCCAACTTCGGCATACCTGAAAATCATGTTAAAACGGGTCAAGTACGTCTAGTTGGTGAGTTTCAAGTTCCACGACTAAGAAAAAAATCAGTATACGAGTTCGTAAAGTTCACAGTACGTATGTATATTAGTATGTGTATGATGTATTATACTTAGCCACAAGTGAAACCGAGACAACTCGCACTGCATGGCCGCCCTTGCCCATGTACTTCCGTTGGCATTTAACAACCACTTTGCCCTAAGTATGTACTATGTCTAACACCACATAGCATAATGTAATCAGTATAAATGAAAATGTGCAACTGCGTAAACAAGTATATCCGGCATACCCCACCGGCGCCTTCAGTTGGGTTTGTCAAACCGATAGTACTATCCACACGTCACTGGCACGAAGTTAATCACTTGTGTTTGAGGGGACTTTCAAGTGTTAGTACTTAGATAATTCACATCACCACACGTTTTCAAGTATATAAGTATATGTAAACATGATTTCCACCCCAAAAGTTCGTAAAACAGTTTAGAAAGTGGGGTCGTGAAACTCACCTTATTGTAGTTCGAGCAGGTAATATACGTCAATAAGTGTTATGCCTCGATTATAACTCGTATCCTACAATCGGTATCGTACTGTTAATAATAATACAGTGTTTAAACCAAATCGGGCTGTATAACTAGTCTGGTTATAGCTGTTAGGCCCAAAACATGACCATAGTCTTAGATTGTGACGTTGTATACTATGAAATGTTTAAAACTGGATTTGGCTCAGTTTCACCGTTTTCCGAGCCTAGCCAAGTTGATCGTTTACGCGTTTAGGGAATAGGTAAGATCACACAAACTTAAGTAATGTTGATTGTTAAAATAATTTGATTTATGAAAGCATTTTGAGGTTTCGGTATTTGGATTGATCGCAGGGTTCGTTTCCGTTTTCACACGGCTTTGATTATACAAAACGCGTACAATCCACCCGAATTGTCCGGAATTCTCGTAAAAAGTTTGTTTTTATCAATTTCATTCAAAAATACGATATTTGACCACTTTTGACATTTTGACATACCAGTCAGTCCGTTAAACACAAAACTGCCGGTTTCGTTAAAACAATTATAGTTTAAATCTTTGATTAATCATAACTAATTATGTACTCATATATAAATTATGGAAATTTTTGTAAAAATAAATTAAAATATGGAAAATTTTATAAAAATATTTTCAGAAATTTTATGATTAATTAACTATTTATAAAAATTCATTTAATGTGCTATAATTGAGTAATAAATATCCCGTTTATACCAAACGATATCCGAAAAATCCGATAATTTTTCCAAGTGATCTCAATATCATTAAATAGCCCCTGAAAAATCTCCAGAATCTAAATATTTGGCTAAAATGCCTTTTTGCGCGTTTTTCGGCTATTAAAACTCGGTTAAAACACAATTGCACAAATAATACTTAGACATCTCCAATTGTTCTCAAACTTTACCAGTGATCTTAATATAGAATCTATGGGTTCCAAACTAAATTTCATAATTTTTCATGAAGTTTACCTATTTTTCCCGAATAAACGCCAATAAACGGTAATAAATTCGCCAAATATTCTCCGTTTATTGAAAAATTACCAAATTGGGACACGCACTCATTTAATTGATTGCTCATGTCCTCAAAAATTTTCACAAGCTAACAACAATAACGTCACAACCTAATACTAAACAGCCCCTAAACGAGTAATACGGTATTACCTTATCGATTTTCGGTAGGTTCTCGATGGTTTAAACAGCTCTCCGGGTCTTGGGTCGCAAAGTAAGTGTATCAACATATCATATAACATCAAACCAAGCATAAATCATCCATATAACAGCCTTGTTAATTAGGGTTTCGGTTTTGGTTTCAAACCGAACTTTCGAACCGTAAAAACGACATATTCATGTTCTAATCCGTGTTTTTTGCCAAAAATCCACATGGTACTGACTTGTAAACATGTTTAAAATCAAAAATTATTTTAGGTGATTTTTAGGGTTTTTATATGGTTAAACATGTTTAATACTAATCAAAACCTAATTTTCCATGTTTAAATCATGTTAATTAAGTATGAAATGAATGAGAATTGAAGGTTACCTATAGGCTTTTGGCTGGAACAGCAGAAGAACACTGGTGCTTGTGAGTTGGTTTGACAATTTTTGTGCAAAAATTTCAAGTGTAAAGCTTATGTAACAAGCTAGAACAAAAACGGGGGTAAAAGCCCACTTTGGCGGCCAGACCAAAAGGCAGGGCCCATCGTGCCTCTTTTTGGCCCATTGATGCCTCGTTTTGTGTGCCAAGGTTCGGTCTCAGTCCAAAATTTAGTTCGGGTCCGGTTTTTCGCAAGAAAACTAGTTCGAGTGCGAAAAACAACGCGAAAACGAGTGTTTTTCACCCCATTTTTGTAAAATAAGAAAAATGTACTGACTCGTTGTAAAAATCCAAAATATTTTCACGCATAGCTTAGAACATGTCTTATAAGTGTTTTATAAATCTTTTTCGGCTTAACGGATGCTACAATGCTCGTTATGATGTTAACGATTGCGTTTAAACTCATAGCGTATCAATAAACGAAACCTTTTTCGTTTAAATGGTTTTAAACATACTGGGCCTAAATATCAATATGTTAGCCACTATAATATATATATAACTCGTATATGACCCCTCAGTATATATACGTGTCATAATTAGTATCGGTCGGTTACTAGTTTAAGCACTACGAATTAACCGATTCATCGTTTACTCGCTATATAATGAATAAGGCATACCTTGTTTTGTCACGAATGTCACAAGGTATATAAGAGGGAGTTAGGCAAAATTTTCAACATTACGTTTCTCTCTCTCTCCTTCCACTGCAACTCCTTACTCCCAAAGAAACCTAACCGATATCGCAAACAAACCTTAATCCAAAACCTAACTTTAATCAGTCCTCTAATTCCTACTCGGTAAGCAACATTGAAGTGTTTTCCGACCATGATTAGACTATAACGGGCTTTGATTATGTATCTAATTACTAATACTCTGTTTATGTGTTTAGGTTATAAACTTGTCGAAGAACAGGTTCTTGATGATTTTTCTTTCTCTTTCTTCTTCATTTTTATAACTTGAAATTACTTAAAGTAATGAACTTTATGACTAATTTCACTTTGAATATGTTTGTTTATGTGATTCAGATATGGCAGACGATGAACCCAAATATGTCTTCTAACCAAAACACAATATGTGTGCACTGTTACAAGTCACACCTGACAATGAGCCGATGGCGAGGATGATAACATGGATGGCACGGTCGAATGTCAGTTTCACGTTCACTGAAAGCCCTGTGATATACAGAAATCATTCTTCAGATTTCTGGAGATCTGCAGAACTGGTTGAAGACATCAATGGTAAAAGAATCGAAGCAACCGTTGCTAGACAAGAAATACACGTTACAGAAAGGATGATAAGAAAATGTCTACGGTTGAATGATGGTGATCATAATTCCATAAATTTCAGCACACCTCACTTATTGAAGATATTTGAAGAAACAATGGGATATCAAGGAAATGTACACGATGGATAGTTTCAGAAGGGTATGTTCCCTATGTTGTACAGGTTTCTTATTCATCATGTGATACATGGATTTGCTCCTAGGAAGGGATCATGGACCTTGATGAGTCATGAATTGGCAAATGCCACAGTGGGAATTATATATGATCTACCTTTCAATTTTTCGAAGATGATATTTGAAGGATTAGTAGGAAACCTGAAGAAGGCTAAAAAGAAAAGATTTTTACAATATCCAAGGTTCCTATAGATAATCTTCAACAGTGAACTTCAAAATCTACCCACTGTTGGAACTACACACCAACTGCAAAACCGTGATACATACAGAAGAATCAAGTATCCAGGTGTTTCAAATATGTACAACTCAAATGTCCCATTTGAGATATTACCATGGTTGTTGGACCATGATCTGAATGTGATGCCAGTGCCTGAGTTAAGCTCTGATGATAAAGATGATGATGTGAATGGAAATGACGGAGGAGCTGGCGTAGCTATGGACATTGTTGCCCCTGATCAGGGGGGGGGGCAACTTGAGCATACAGAACAACCTATTCCAACACCACCACAGTCCCCACCACTCATTGCCCAACCCATTGTTCCATCACCACCACAAACTCCACCACACCAAATCACTCACACACCACCACAAACTTTAACCATAAGCCAACCTGAACCATCAACACATACATCCCCACCACCACAAACACCACCACCATTTAGCCCAAGTCATTCTGATCCATTTATTTGAAACCTACCTCATACACGATCACCACCACTATCCACACTTCAAACCCACACCACAAACCAAGAACATCCTGAATATGAACATTTCACCACATCACCACCTACAACACCACCAATTGACACTGACACTGATCTTCTGACCTTGTTAAAAGAAAATGCTGAGCTAAAAAGAAGAAATGAGGAGGTGAATAATGAAAATGTGTTGCTGTTGGAGAAGTTGGTACAAGCTAATATGAGAATTCAAGCGCTGGTGCAGGAGGTTGAGAAGACCTTAGCTGCCCCAATACAGGGGGAGAATGAAGAACTACCAACTCTCTCTGGTGTGAATGTTGAAGAAACTGCAATAGTTGTGGAGACTGCTTATTGTTTAAAGTTGATTATGATTGATTATGATGATGGAGAGGAAAGTAGTGAGGAGAGGAGGATAGAGGATGATGAATATGATGTTGATAGATCAGATGTGGGTGAACAAGACTATGATTAAAATGAAGAAATAGTTAATGTGGAGAGGGTTGGAGAGTATGTTGAGACAGAGGAAAGGGTTGAAAAGATGAATGTTGAAGAAAATGTTGAGAAAGAGAAAGGAGTTGAAAAGACAAGTACTGAAGAGAATGTAGCTATCACTGATGTATCTGCTGATATTCTTACTGATTTAGCTACTGATGTCTTAACTGACATACAGACAGAAGTAGAGACTGAAGTGATAAATCAAGGAGATACTGCTACTGAGGAGATAGTATTTATTGAACCAGAAATTGAACAAGGAGAATGCTCCAAGACTGTAGAGTATGATGAAGAAATGGATGAGCTTGATAGAGATATTGATAATTTCCCTCCTGAAACTGAAGAAGAATTAAAGAAAAGATTAGACAAGGGAAAAGAAAAAGTCACAGAAGAAGAGCCTACTAAGGCATATCAAGAGAAAGACATCCTATTTACAGATGATGCTGATGCTGCCAATGATGCTCTAAGGGAACAAGAAAATATCTTAAGAGAGACAAGGGATAGAGAAATACTGGCCCATAATATGGACCCTATATAGTTAGCAGAGCAGGAGAACTTGATCACATAAACCAAACTTGCAAAAGAAATAATTGATGATGTGGCTGATCAAGAGATGATTGAGGAGTTGATTAAACTGAGAAAAGTTGAGGAAGCAGACAACTCCTTGTCTATGGTGATTAGTATGATTCAACCACAGAGCCAACCTGAACCTGAATCTGATGAAATGCCTCAAAAGGAACCTGAAAGGCCAACTAGTGAATCTGTTGAAGAAATGATGGCTAATATCACCAGAATAAGGATGGAAAGAGCCAATAAATTTGAACAAGTGTATACAAGAAAAAGGAAATTTAATGAACAAACAAGGAATGATGAGAAGAAAACAAAGAGGGGGAAATGGGATGAAAAAAACAAATGCTATGTTGAGACTCCTGATGATGAAGGTGGTAATGAAGCTAGCCCTATCAGGGCAATTCCACTACAGACACTGCAACCAGGACAACAAATTCCAGGTGTTCCTGATGTGCCAATCAGAAGTGAACCAGATCATCCACCTTCTGATGAACCAAAGATTGATGCAATGAATGATTTAATTGAAGAAGAGGATGAGTCTGAGGAATCAGATGATAATGATGATGACCCTGAAAATGATCAAGGAAAAACTGTCAAAGCTGTTAATGTTGTGTCTCCTCAAGTCACAATGACTGAGGAACATAGGGTAAACATTGAGTTGAGTGTCTTGGAAGCTAAAAGAAAAAATCCATTGGTTATAAAGTTAAGAAGATATGACAAATTGAAAATTTTTCTTGCTTTTTCAGACACCCATCGCGACTTGACTCAAATTTTCGGGACGAAAATTCTTTCAACATGGGAGTAATGTGACACTCGTCAATTTCAGGTTAACTCCGTTAATCCAAACTCCGTCAATTCAAATTTAAGATCACTTGATCTATAACGCACATCTCATTACATTTAAACTAGGGTTTTAAATGACGCATGACAATCACTACAAATGTAGTCTTTCGGGATTGCACCGAAACGCACACGAGTCAAACCGAAACGCACACGAGTCGACTCAAACCATTGGTGAACAAACGACAAATATCAAAACAATAAATACTTGATAAGTATGTGTTATAATCTATATGTTACTTGATAAGTATGTGAAATACTAAACACAAGAGACAAGAGTTATTGTTTACACTAGAAATTAAATAACTAGAAGTAGAGGGACCTATGTGAAACATGCTTAATATTATAATATTAATAAAACCCTAACCTCCCTCCCCTCCCCATTAATCGATCGGCTCTCTCTCCCTCTCCCTTTGGACGGCCGAAAGCAAACACACACACACACATACAAGTATTTTCCAGGCTTCATCAAAGGAATTAAGGTGCTAGATAGGTAATTAACATCTTCTCTATGCATTCTATGTGTTTAATTTTGCTATTGAATGGGTTAATCAAAACCCTAATCCTTGAAAGTGATGATTAAGATGAGTAAGCGTTTGATTGTATGTTTGATGATGAATTTCTAGTGAATTGATAACTACTTGTGTTATAATTGCTTGTTAATTACTTGTTCTTTGATTTTAAACTTTCAAGTAAAACCCTAACTATGTGTGTAATGTGAAATTGATATGCATGGTTGTTAAATCTTGTGTCTAGAGTGTTATATGCATGGATTATGGTTCATAGATTGTTGTTATGTTGAGTTTTGATGTAAACTGGTACTGGAAAGATTGTTAAATTGATGTTTAGACGACTGTAACTGGATGTTAATTTGGTAATTGGTCGAAATTATTAACACTACTGTGTACTAGGTTGAGTCTAGTTTCTAAAGAGTCCAAATTTGTAATTTTTGGATGTGTAAAAGTTAACTTTTATTATTTTACAAAACTATAGTGAAAGTCTGAATTGTGAGGTCTGCTGTTAAGCTGTTTTGAAATTATCATATCTCATAAACTACAAGACCAGATGGGTTTGTTCCACTTCTGAAATTATCATATCTCATAACCCAATTGGTCTTGCATTAATTGAATTTACCATTTAACGGGAATAACAAATATCATTCTGTTGCGCACGATTTTGACTTCTGTGAGTTTACTGAAATGTTTTGGTCTTTGTGAGAAAACTATGTGGAATAAAAATACAATAAAAATAGTTCTGGAAACCTAACCCATGTGTGCTTTTGTGACAATTTTTGGTGAATTAATTGATATGTTATGATCTGTTGAATAGAGTAATCTTTCAAGTAGAAATCTGTCTTGATAAAACTAGCTGCTGAACTATGTGAAAATACATGAAACGCGTTTGTTAATAGATAATTGCCATGTTTTGACTAAATTGCCCTTGTGGGGAGATAATTTACTAGTAATGTACAATGTTAGTATTTGATTCTTAAGTAGTAGTATACACATGTAACGTGTCACCAATGTGTTTGTCGAGTCACACATAATTCACAAACGAAACACGAAACGTATCTCATGCAGAGGTATTATGTGCCGAGTCTAGAGACTCAATAATAGTTTAAATACTTAGAAAGTCTCATTTCTATTTTAGAGCACTAGTGAGGATTTTCTGTGACGCGCATCTCTCGGATTTGTTTTTGAATTCTTCGCAAACAGTGAGTTTCACATTCCCCTTTTACTCTTTTAAACGCTTTTATATGGGGGAGATAACATACTCCAAAACGCTTTAGATTTTGTTATTAGTTATATATCACTTGTAAGGCTAAGTGGCAAATAAACCAACAAAAGTCATTCATAACATTGAACCGGTTAATATTTGTATAATAGCGAGTCACTGTTGAGTAGTAGTACTGGGTTTGACAAACCCCACCCAACTCTAAACTCGACGGCAGGTCGAGTGGGTGTAATCTTGGCTAACACATTTTCCATGGTCGTGGTAGACATGGTGGCAAGGCAATTCATAAACAGTCAGCTTCGGTGTCGAACACTTAGTAATACTTGTTTTATAGGCTAGCTACCTATTGATATATAATTGACTTAACACTATATGGTAACGCAAACGCAAACGCAAAACGTAAACGCAAACTCAAACGCTTTATTTATATAAACCTGTGAACTCACCAACCCTGTGTTGACACTTTTAGTATGTTATTCTCAGGTAGCCGAGGCGGGGCGCGCGGTATAGGAACATGCATTTCATTGAACACTATCGTTTTGAAAACTTGCTTTTAAACTTTCATTAATTTGGTTTTAAGTCGTCCTGCGTGACGCAACACTTGGCTTATGATTTTACGCTTCCGCACTTATTTAAACTTAATGTTTCCTGGTTTGAAAACTTTAATTATGGTGTTTGATTATAACTAATGATTTCGATCCTGTTAGTTCACACCCTCTGACGGTAAAACTCCGTTAGTGGATTTTGAGGGTGTGACAAGTGTGTTGGAAGCTAAAAGGAAAAATCCATTGGTTATAAAGTTAAGAAGATTTGGTATAAGCTTCGAAACCCTGGCTGCTATGAATGATGATGAATTGAAGCAGAGATTAGAAGAAGAAAATAATACTCTCAAGAAGCTTATGCAACAAAAGAATAGAGATGCCCAGAAATACATAGATTAACTCAGAAGGCATAACTATTCTGAAAAAAGTCTGTCTCATTTTAACATTGACCAACTACAAGATTTGTATAACAGTGAAAGAGAAAAGGTCATTGAAAAGTGTGTAAAAGAAAATGAGAACTTGAAAAGACAGAATTTTTGAAGAAAAAGTTTGGAGGTATGTGTGGATACCTGCTGGAAAGAGGTATGAAGCCTGAGATTGTTGAGAACCTATCTAGAGAATCAGTGTTGGACCAGTACAACAAATTGAAAAGAAAAGAAAAACTGAAGAGGGTCCAAACTGAGAGCTCTAAACAGTCTGAACCAACTGATGAACCTCAAGTAAAGAAGAGAAGAATTCAAACTTTGAGGGAGAAGAAAAAAGAAAACGTCAGATCAGTTGAAACCCCTACTCCTCAAGAAGTGAAGCCTGAACCTGAGGATGAATGTAACACCCCGTGACCGCAGCGGAAACGTAAACGGGATGCGACAGACACCTCTGATATCAACCACATTGTTTATAAAGAAAACCGAATGCATTAATATACTTCAAAATTACATTATCTCATCTTTCTTTACCGTCTAGGTGATACACACATCATATAATACGGTTCATAATTCTATCTGTTATAATGTATTCTAACGTCCAGCACGCAAACCTTACACATATCAAGCACTTAGCACGCAATCAATCACTTTATCTTAGTTGTACCTGAAAAGCATGTGAGAAAACGGGTCAACTACGAATAGTTGGTGAGTTTCACAATTCGAGTAAACCATGATAAATCATTATCATGAAATAATATTATTATCGATGTAATTATGCTGAGCCCACAAGTGAGAACTCTGTTAATCCCAAAACATATCGATTAACCTCCGGGAACTCTGTTACCCCAGAATACTTCCAATAACCTCTGGGAACTCTGTTACCCCAGAAACATATCGGTTAACCTCCGGGAACTCTGTTACCCCAGAATACTTCCAATAACCTCTGGGAACTCTGTTACCCCAGAAACACATTAAATAACCTCTGGGAACTCTGTTACCCCAGAAACACATTTAATAACCTCTGGGAACTCGGTTACCCCAGAACACATTTAATAACCTCTGGGAACTCGGTTACCCCAGAACACTGTTTCGGGCCTTGCACTGTTAGCAACTCAGACAATTACCATCTTAATTCATTACCGTACGATTCCCGTACAATAAACATTATATAAATACGTTCATTTCCATGCGATCAGCATGTACTAAAACACTTTGATAAAAACATGCTTTCCGCCCCGGGAAAATATTTAAAACAGTTCAGTAAAATGGGCTCGTGAAAACTCACCTTAGCACATGCAAGCAGGTAACAACAATCATTATCAATTAACACGTCCAATCTGTAATATGATCCCTACGATCGTTATTATACAATTATTGTTTATATAAACTTTAACCTTATCAATCGGTACATCTGGGGACACTGTTAACCCAGTACTGTACCTGTTCCGGGGGCAATGTTAACCCAGAAATACTTCTCCGGACTCAGATTGTGATGTCGTTTAGAGTTCCATGGTCACAATTTCTATTAATCGTTTTCTCGTTTTGCGTGCCTAGCACGAATATCCGTTTTATGTTTCAAAAATGAGTTTGGTCACACACGACCCGAAAATAGTGGTTGTCTGATAATTTAATTTAAAATGTGAAATTATAGCTCGGTTTAGACGTCCCGATTGGCCGCGGGACCCGTTTCCGTCTTTGGCGTACCGGAAACTGTTAAGTCGGTTAAAAATACCCAAATCATCCGAATTATTTTCGGATGATTCATTTTTACTTGTTTAACTCAATTATATGGAAATAGTCCATTTTTAAGGTTTTTACACACCAGTCAGCTCGCTTAAGCGAACTTCACCGGTTTATGCATTTTAACTTTAAAAGTTTGATAATTAGCACGATTAATTATCCGTTTACTCTCGGATCTTGAAATTTTGCACAAATCACTTTTTAATAGTGGGGAATTTTATAAAAATATTTCCAGAATTAATTCTTATATTTAAAATTTATTTATCTATTTTTAAACACCATTTAAACACTAAATATGTCGTAAATACCAAACGACCTTAGAAAAATCCCAAATTTTTCCTGGATGTCCCCTACCATCCACATAATCCCCTGTAAGTTTTACAGAACCAAAATCTTCTTTTACATGCCCTTTTTCCAAAACCGAGCTAGAAATCCCTAGAACTCGTTTAACCGAAAAGCCTACATAGACTTCTCCAACGGACCTCAAATTTTGTGTGTGACTTATACATGATATGAAAAGCTTATCTGAAATTTTCCAGAATTTTTCATGATATTTAACTATTTTTCACCATTTTTGGCCAAAACCGAGCATTAAATTCACCAAATATTCATCCTTTATCCAAAAATTACCAAAAATTCACAGAACTCATATTTTCATGTGTTTAACACCTCTGTGAAATTTCATGACCTAACTCTAAACGACCAACAATCTGTCCAAATTTCCCAAAACCGAACATAACCGAATATACCTTTCGTTTTCCGCCACTACAAGCTACAAACTCATCTTTCCGCCTTGTCTACCACTAAATACAAAATCTACAAACAACATACCACAATACCAAGCAAGTTACACTCACGATCAAGCCATTTCTTTCATGGTTACGGTTATGATACTAAAAACAAAGATTTAACCGTAAAAATTCGTTTTTGATTCGTTTAACTCATTTCTTGGACCAAGATCCTTTGTATAACCCGTATAAATCACTTGATCACGCAAAAATCGGTTTTTATCTTTGAAACCTCATTTTCTTGCAAACAAACTCAAGAAACGAAGATGAACACGTATATAACACGATTATTACCTCGGTTTTCTTTCTCAATTTCCGGATTTTTGGATATCAAAGTTGAGAGAGATGAAGGATTGTTGAATAGATGATGAGAAAAAAGAAAACAAAAGTGGGATGATGGACTTAAGTCCGATCGGAACCCATGTGGGGGTGGGGTGGGACCCACAAGTCCATTCTTGGCCACTCATTTGGATTGTGTAATCCGGATAATGTTGTGGATAATCTGGTTCAGTTCGTTTTTCGGTTAAACGTTTAATTCCGCTCAAAACGAGGCCAACACGGTCGTTTTTCGGCTTAAAAATAAAATTTATATAAAACCGATTTAAAAACTTAAACCATGACATTTATTAACTTAAAACATCATAGTATTAATAATTGTGCATCTTTTTCGGCTTGATCGATCGTCTCTTGCTCGGTTTGGTATTAAAGGTTTCGTTTAACGTACCGACGTACTATTAAAACGAAATCCTTTTTCTGTGCTTTAATCCACTTATTCCGAAGCTTTAATACTTCGTAACATCACTAAATAACATATATCTCGTCTATAATTGAACCCTCAATTCATTCGGGTTTTAATAACTATCGATCGTTTGATCGCATATTCAATACGGTGAGTTATATATTCACATACAATCAATACAACGAACCATGTATTCTCGTATAATTACCATGGTAACTCACGTACCCGACATTACATATGACGTAACTAACGTCTACCGGTTAGGGTATACCTGGTTTCGTCGGAATCGTTACATTCTCCCCCCGTTAAGAAATTTCGTCCTCTAAATTTTACACGCCCACTATCTCCTTTCGAGAGAAAGATGGGGGGGTTTTTCCTTCAGAATTCACCCCCGCGTTACCAAGTATAATCTGGTCCTCGCTGTGAATTCCACTTAATCTTAATTAATAAAGCTTGGTATGTCCAAACTGTTTAGTTATTCCCGTCTACTATCTCTACGGAATTAGTTATGATATCAAGTATGTCTTCTATGAGTACTTCTATTACTAGTACTTTCGTTGCCTCATTGCTTAGGCACTTTTCAATCCGTATACATGGCAAAACATCATGTATAGTACTTATCCCCTGGAGTACTTTAATCGATAAACTAAATGACCAATCATGGAAATACTTTCATGAGGTCCAATATATTACGGAGTTATTTTCGGTTTTGCCAAACCTCATATCACCTCTCTAAGGTGATGCCTTAAAAATACCTTGTCACCTCTTTCCAGTGACAATGGTTTCCTTTGAATGCTAGCATAAATCCTTTGCCAATCTCGCGCTGCTTTCAACTTACCTTAAATATTATAAATCCGATTGATTGTTTCTCGGGTCAATTCAAATCTTATGGCTCGATCGACGCCCATTTTCAATTTAACAAATTGGAGATAACTGCTTCACCCATAGAAAGCTTCAAGCTCTCGATGCTTCCTTCCCCTCCTTCCAATAATGGAAGTAGGATGACTATTTCGATCTGAGATCATTGAAAATGGTACTCCACGACGAGTTACCATTTCAACATCATGAATTTGGGCGAGAATTCATTGTGGTAATCGTCATAGATTGGAATGAAATGCGAGGATTGGTTAATCGATCCGCGATTACCCAATTTTCCTCATGCCTTTGATATATCTTGGGAATTTGCATCCCGAAATCCAATGTAATTTATTCCCACTATCATTGGCGAATTTTCTGTCATTGTGGCGTTCCCAAGGGTTTTCGGTATGCAGCCTTATCTCTTGCATAACTTAAATTTTCACCAACATACATAACCATATATTTCTCCACTCTCGGTCATTAACAAAATCTTTTCAGATATTCGTATCATCAATAGTCCAATCCGATCCCGGATGTATGGAATATTTCGATCTATGCGCTTCGTCCATGATTAATTCACTAAGGTCATGGAGGGTCGGGATCTAAACCCGATTTTTGAAGTAGAGAATTTCGTCCACGCGCTGTTCGAAATTCTTCTCAATGCCGTAAGGTTCCTTCTTTTCCAATTGTTCCTCTTTCAACGCCTCACGTTGAGCGACTCGAATCAGGTTCGAAGGTTCAACTGGACTATCATCCCCAACGCCCTCATTCGCAATGGCTTAACCCGATCTTTCCTACTCAAGGCATCGGTTACGACGTTAGCCTTGCCGGGTGGTAACGGATGTCACAGTCTTAATTGTTTAACTACTCAACCCATCTTCATTGCCTCATATTTAGTTCTTTCTGATCGAATATGTGATGCACACTTTTATGATCAGTGAAGATGGTGCACTTCGTATCGTAGAGACAATGTCTCCACATTTTAAGTGCATAGATAACCGCTCCCAGTTCTAAGTCGTGAGTAGTGTAATTTTACTCGTGTACTTTTAACTGTCGGGAAGCATAGGCTATAACCTTAATATACTGCGTCAATACGCATCCTAACCCTTTACGCGATGCGTCACAATACGCGACAAAACCATCGTCTCTATCGGGGATACTTAAAATCGGCACTTGGCACAATTTTAATGGTTTCTATCTTATTTGGTTCTATGTGAAATCCTTGTTGCTTTACAACATGACCAAGGGATTATGCATTCTTTATTCAAAATCACATTTCAAAAATTTCGCATACAACTCCTCTTGCTTTAAAATTTCCACAATTTTCCTTATCCGTCGCTCGTGCTCTTCTTTACGTTGCGAATATATTAAAATATCATCAATGAATGTTATGACAAATTTGTCAAAATAAAGTTACAGACTCGGTTCATGAGTTCCATGAATGTTGCCGGCGCATTTGTTAGCCCGAAAGGCATAACAAAGAATTCATAATGGCAGTAGCGAGTCCGAAACACTGTTGTTGCAACGTCTTCCTCTTGGATCTCTCATTTGGTGATAACTATATCCACGATCAATTTTTCTAAAAATAAATCGTCCCTTGCAGTTGGTTAAACAGATCATTCACTTCGAAGAAGTGAGCACCTACTCTTGATCGTCACTTTATTCAATTCTCCCTAATCAACACATATCCTAACACTTCCGTCCTTCATTTCCAAATTAAAACTGGTGCACCCCATGGTGACTAACTAGGTCGTATAAAATCTTATCCAGCAATTCTAGTAACTGATTGGATAATTCTTGCATCTCAGACGGTGCAAGTCGGCAGGATGCTTTAGCAACAGGGCCAGCTTGAGACATTAAATCGATTCTGAATTCGACCTGTCGGGTTGGCGGTAATCCAGGGAGTTCTTCTGGGAAAACTTGTGGAAATTTGTGCACCACCGGGATATCTTCTATATGTTTTCTTTTAAATACTTTGGCAATCACGTTTGTCAAATACACCACGTCTTCTTGTCGTAAATATTATAACATCTCAAGATGAGATTTGAGTGGCAACATAATACCGTACACTTTTCTCTGTATGTTATATATTTTTCTGTACCCAACACATATATATTTCTATATATATGTGTTTCTCCTTCTAATCATCTTCTTTTCATATTTGATTTCTACTTCATGTTGAGTTAGCCAATCCATGCTAACCATTACGTCAAAACTTCTTTGCTTTACTGGTCGTAGGTCAATAAGGAAAGGTTAATCGTTCAGAATAATAGGACAATTCCGTACAATTTAGTTAATCATTAGGGATTTACCGTTAGCGATTCTACAGTATAGGGTTCTATAGTTTCACTAATCGGTATCTTTCCAAAGGGTAGGAGGTTAGCAGGAACTAACCTCTATCGACGACCGTAAAAATATCACTGAAGTCTATTGATTTAAAACTACAACGTACTTAACACCACTTTTGGATCATGACGTGCTTTATTTGAATTACTCACAGAAGCACGGCTCTTTGCTTGATCAGAGGTTGATGCTTGTCATGAGGTTCATCTTCACTGCCACGTTCATAGCAAGTAGAACTGTTTGGCATAATTTGATTTCTTCGGATGGATTGTTATTGAAGTTGTTGGGCTCGGAGTGGTTGTACATGAATGGGTTGGGGTTGCCGGTTCTCATGGCTTCAGTTGGTTCTACGAATGGGGCATTACGTCCATCTTTACCATACCTGTGGCCTACTATCACCCGACATTCTTCTTTCTGCCGATAACTATATTTTCCACATTTAAGGAAGGACCCTTTATGCGGTTCATGTTTTCGCACCAGAACTAGTCTTAGTATAATTCTGGGTTGTAGGACATACCTACTTATTCGCAAGTCTATCTTGCACTATACCTTTATCATTTCCCTTCTTTAACACTCGACGTTTCACCTAACGTCCTTCCATTCCGCTTCCCATAGAATCAAATATATCAATGCTGGCTTATGACACAACCCTTCCAAAGGTTGCATATTTTACAGGGTTGACTATACTCCCTATCGATGGAGTTAGCTCACAATATAGCGCTCACTTCGCTTAATTTCAGGAGTAATTAGCCAAGTTACCAGACATGACAATTCCTTCGAACGATTAGTGTGCTCTAAGTGATCAGCACACAACATTTCTATCTTTCATAGATCAGTTTCCAATCTCTGAGTTTAATTACTCGAATAAAAGTGCTCTAGCACAAGAATTTCAAATCCTGACCATATCATCTGAGCAATAATTTTCTAACTATAATTTTGTACCATCGTGTTCCATCAAGATACTGTTGGAATTACGTATGCCCGAGACACATACTTATACTAATGTGGCTAACTGTGTTTGATCCAAGTCGGGTCATACCCAATAACAAGCTAGACAACACCAAATGTATTCTTTAATGATTTGATCATTTAAACGAATACCGAACACTACGCGTTTAGAAAATTGGTTTTCTAAACAAACACACTTGAGGATTTAAATAAATTATCTGGATAATTTGTTTATATAAATTAATTATTTAATTGGTTAAATAATTATGTAAATGCATGTACATTTTATAAAATGGTTTTATAAAATGAAAGGAGATAGTTTTAATTGTTAAAACAAAACAACAAAAAAAAATAATAATAATAATAACAATAACAAAACCGGCCACCCCATGTGGGTGGTGGTTTTTGGTCCAATCAAAACTTCCTTGGTTGGTTGACCACTTTATTATTTACTCCATCCTCCAAGACATGCATTCATGCTTTCCAATTTTGAATTTCCAAGTGCAAAAATATCAAACTCTCTCTCTCTTTTCCCTCTCCAAACTCACGGCCAAATAGGGGCTGTTTTGGGAGTGAATTTTGAGCTTGACCAAGTGTTCATAAATCCTAGCAATCACTTGGTGTTGTTGCAAAAGCTTGGGGTATCAAAAGCTTGAGGTTTTCTTCTTTGGAGGCTAGCCATTCAAAGACATCATCATCTTCATCCACTTACTTGTTCTTCTAAAGGTAGAAGAAGGTATATTTTATATTTGTGAGCATTTTAGTTCTTGTAATATTGATCCTTGGCTTTGGGTTTTAGTTTTAACATAATGGTATGTTCATTAACAAGTTTTAAGATATAAGCTTCCGTTGCGTTTTTCATATTAAATGGTTAACTTGAACTTTGATAAACTTGTATAAAACCCAACAATGGCATCAAGAGCCGGTTACAAGGACTTATGCTCCTTGCATGTTCATAAATTTCGGGTTTTTTCATGGGTGAAAAAGGGGTCCGAAATTTTGGTGGATTTAACCCCCATGGTTTTGTAAGATCTTGACATGCATGGAAAGATCTTAGGAAACCATTATTAACATTTGCATGTTGAAAATTGTAAAATTTTGGGGGGGGGGTTTGGGCCGTAGCCTCTTGGGGGGGGGGGGGGGCCGATTCCTTTGATGTTTTTGGGCAATGGTTGCTTAGGTTGCATGCTTAGAACATTTGGTATGTTTGGATGTGTCATAACCGAAACCGAGACCTTGGATGTGTTGATTGTTGTTATGTGTATGTTGGTTATATTTATTATTCAATATGGTTGTAATAATTCATATTTTAGGCTTGTGTAATTTATTTATTCATAAGTTGGTATGTAATAAATAGATTAGTTGCATTTTCTTTGTTTTAGAAAAATATGTATTAGGATACATTTTGTAAAAATTGAAGATGCAAGAATTGGTGGATTTGGGCCTTGGACCAAATTTTGGGCTTGTTGGGCCTCACCGGCCCATCATGGGATTCAAGCCCATTAGGCCCATAAATTTCACTCTTGGGCCCAAGAAGACTTTTGGAAGTTTGGAGCCCATTTACAAGCCCAACAAGAACACAACAACTTGGAAAGGATACTTGAAGCATTTGGATGCAAGATCAAGTGGGAGTCAACATTCCATCCTTGTGTCATGTTTTGTCCCTTAGGTGAGACTTATGACCTATACTTGTTTCGGCTAACAAGTATGGTCAAACTTAGCGGTTCTCGGTTATGACTATATTTTGCATGTATGCTTGGTTGTTTGTTTTACTTTATGTAATGTGTGGTTGATAGATATTAGGATATCCAAACCGTCACATAGGAACGACAACTAGCATAAAACGGGTTCTATATATATTTGGTAATATCGCGTCAATTAGTTAATAAAATGGGTTTATTAAAACTAAGCGATTACTCACATATAATAAAATTGGTTTTATTATAACTTGAACCTTGAAAATTGGTTTTCAAAATCGCCATATTACTAAATGCATGTTAGGATATGGCATAATGTTTTTCAAACTAGAATATTGGAAAACTTAAAATCCCTTTTTCATAATAACCAAGGAAACAAGTCTTACACCATCCTTTTGTATAAACACTTAACGTATTAGGAAACTTTTAATGGGATATAGGTCACCTAACCATTTTAAGCAAACTAATATACTTAGGGTAATATTAACATATTTGTGGGATAAAGGTCACCTAACCACTTATATGTTAATCTTACATGTTTTTACAAGTAGGACGACTTGAATTGGAAACCATGTGATAAAGATCACCTAAGCATGGGGTCCAATGGTGTTGATGGGATAAACATGCCAACACGAAATAAGGATTTCGAATGGTCCCATACCTCTAGAAGTTGCAAAAGGTTGCAATCGTCAAGGTTGACTACCTTGTTAAATCAAATAACGGGATAAAGGTCACCTAACCGAAATTTGATTTATCGTTGGATTCTAGAATTTAATTATTATTTTAAAATTTGTTATAAAAGGGTATTAATAATTAAATTGTTTATAATACTAAAATAGAACTTTGTTAAATTTTGTAGATGGCCGCTAACAATGCAAACACCTCTACCCATAACACCCGTAACCTATCCTTAAGAACCATCCTTGAAAAGGATCGTCTAAACCATAATAACTTTATGGATTGGTATCGCAACTTGAGAATAGTTCTCAAGCAAGAAGAGATATCATATGTCTTAGACGATCCCATTCCCGACGAGCCTAACGTGGAAGATGAGGAGGCTTATAATGATTGGGTTAACTACACCAAAGATTCGGTACAAGCCTCTTGCCTCATGTTAGCAACTATGATTCCCGAAATCCAAAAGGATTTCGAGCATCATGGGGCATACGACATGATAACTCAATTGAAGGAAATGTTCCTTCAACAAGCTAGAGCGGAACGTTTCGAAACGGTTCGAGCGTTTCATGCATGTCGTATGGAGGAAACCCAAAGCGTCTCATCTTATGTCCTAAAGATGAAAAGCTACATTGAAAAGCTTAATAGGTTGAATTGTCCCGTGTCTAATGAGTTGGCTACGGATTTGATCCTCAACTCATTGACCAAAAGGTTTGAAACTTTTGTCATGAATTATAACATGAATGGATGGGACAAAAGCATTGGTGAGCTTCACGCAATGCTAAGAACGGCCGAAGCGGGAATGGGTAAAAAAGTTTTACCCGTTCTAACTATCAATGAAGGCAAAAGGGGACATAACTCCAACCCCAAAGCAAATGTTGCTAAGGGCAAGGGCCACGTTCAAGGAAAGGGAAAGAGGAAAGCCATCACGCCCTACAAACCGAAGGAAAAGAAGCAAAAGGTTGCGACGCAAGATCCATGCTTTGAGTGTGGAGAGATAGGTCATTGGAAAAGAAATTGTCCGACCTATCTCAAAGCGTTAAAAGATAAGAGGGATGCGGAGCATACCTCAGGTATTATCTTTACTATATATGTTGAACTAAATGTTATTTCTTCAAATACATGGGTACTTGATACCGGATGTGGAACTCACATTTGCAATTTGTTGCAGGGGTTCAAAAGAAGTAAGCAACTCAACAAAGGGGACATTAGTCTCTTTATGGGCAATGGAGCAAGAGTTGAAGTCCAAGCTCAAGGAGACTACATGTTAAAGCTTCCAAGTGGTTTGGAAGTAATTTTGAAAAATGTTTTGTATGCTCCTAAGTTAAGGAGAAACATTATTTCCGTGTCCCTTTTAAAACAATGTGGCTTTGATTTTAAATTTATGGATTATGATATTCATGTTTTGATGAATGGCATATTTTATTTTAAAGCTATACCCATGAATGGTATATATGAAATAGATCAAAGTGGTATGTCACATAGTAGTTCAATATATAATGTCAACACCAAGAAACTCAAGAAGGACTTGGGTGATCCCTATCTTTGGCATTGTCGCCTTGGACATATAAACAAGAATCGCATGCAAACTCTTCGCAAGAGTGGTATTCTAGAAACCAATGAGTTTGATTCATTTGATGTATGTGAATCTTGTTTACAAGGCAAAATGACAAAGCAACCCTTTAATAAAACTTTTGAAAGGTCAAAAGAATTATTGGGTATCATACATTCGGATGTATGTGGTCCTTTTAGACCAATGACTAGGAATGGTGAAAGATACTTCATTACCTTTATTGACGATTATAGTCGATATGGTTATGTGTACTTAATGAAACACAAAGATGAAGCTTTTGAAATGTTCAAAGACTTCAAAGCTGAAGTAGAAAGACAACTCAAAACCACAATCAAAGTACTTCGTAGTGATAGAGGAGGTGAATACCTAAGTGGTATTTTTCAAGATCATCTTAAGAGTTGTGGAATTATTTCACAACTTACTCCACCTGGAACACCACAACATAATGGTGTGTCTGAAAGGAGAAATCGTACCCTATTAGATATGGTTCGATCAATGATGGCTAGAAGCACTTTACCTCTATCATTTTGGGGCTATGCTTTACTTTCCGCTGTTCGCATATTGAATATGGCTCCAACCAAGAAAGTGGAGAAGACACCTTTCGAAATATGGCATGGAAAGGCTCCATCGCTATCATTCTTAAAAGTTTGGGGTTGTGAAACTTATGTAAAGCAATACACCCCAAACAAGTTAGAAGTCCGATCCACTAAGTGTATCTTTATTGGTTACCCTAAAGATGATATAGGATATTACTTTTACGATCCTAGTGAGCAAAATGTTATTATTGCTCGAAAGGGTAAGTTCTTGGAAACTAAGTTCCTTAAGGAAGGAACTAATAGTAGAACAGTGAAATTTGATGAGGATCAAGAATCACAAAATGATACACAATTGGTTGATACTAGCACTCAACAAGAGGTTGTTGAAAGTGATCAAGTGGTTGATCAAAACACACAAAACGTTCGCAGATTTGGTAGAGTTAGCAATCCACCCGAAAGATATGGATTTTTTGTAGAAGGTTGCTACGTGGTAGATTCGGATGAACCAACCACATACCGTGATGCAATGTCCAAGAATGATTGTGACAAATGGCTTGAAGCCATGAACGTTGAGATGCAATCCATGTATGACAACCAAGTTTGGGAATTGGTTGAACCACCACTCAACTCCAAAGCTGTTGGAAGTAAGTGGGTTTTCAAAAGAAAAACGGATATGCATGGAAACTTGGATACTTATAAAGCAAGACTTGTAGCTAAAGGTTTCACTCAAACTCAAGGGGTTGATTATGATGAAACTTTTTCGCCTGTGGCAATGCTAAAGTCTATTAGGATATTATTTGCCATAGCCGCACATTATGATTATGAAATTTGGCAAATGGATGTCAAGACCGCTTTCCTAAATGGATATCTTGAGGAAGATGTCTATATGGTTCAGCCTGAGGGTTTTGTCGATCCGAAACATCCTAAAAAGGTATGCAAGTTAAAGAAATCAATCTATGGATTGAAACAAGCATCTAGAACTTGGAATCATCGTTTTGATGAAGAAATCAAAAATTTTGGATTCATCAAGAACGCTGATGAGGCTTGTGTGTATAAGAAAGCTAGTGGGAGTGTAATTACCTTCTTAGTATTGTATGTCGATGACATTCTACTATTTGGAAATGACATTCCAACCATGGAAAGCGTTAAAGCTTGGCTTGGAAGTAAATTTTCCATCAAGGATCTTGGTGAAGCAGCCTATATTTTGGGAATAAAGATCTATAGGGATAGGTCAAGGCGCTTGATAGGTTTGAACCAAAGTACATACATTGATAAAATCTTGAAAAGGTTCAAGATGGAAAACTCCAAGAAAGGTTTTGTACCTATTCAAAGAGGGACCATATTGAGTTCAGCTCAATGTCCAAGCTCAAAGGATGAGCAAGACATGATGAAACAAATCCCATATGCTTCTGCTATAGGATCCATCATGTATGCGATGATATGTACTAGACCGGATGTGTCATGCGCTTTGAGCATAACAAGCAGATACCAACAGAATCCAGGAGACAGTCATTGGATGGCTGTTAAGAACATATTGAAATACCTTAGGAGGACTAAGGATATGTTTCTGATATATGGATCTGGTGAGGAGGAACTCGCTATAAAAGGTTACACGGATGCGAGCTTCCAAACTGATCGAGATGATTCTCGATCACAATCTGGGTATGTGTTCACTCTTAATGGAGGAGCTGTCTCTTGGAAGAGCTCAAAACAGGAAGTGGTAGCATTGTCCACTACAGAATCAGAATACATCGCCGCTTCATTGGCAGCTCAAGAAGCTGCATGGTTGAAGAAATTCATTACCGATCTAGGGGTGGTCTCTACCATTCAAGACCCCCTAGAAATCTTTTGTGACAACGAGGGTGCCATTGCTCAAATCAAGGAACCTCGTTCGCACCAAAAGACAAGGCACATAGAGCGGAGATTCAACTACATAAGGGATGAAGTTGAAAAGGGAAAGATATGTATTCGCAAAGTTGGAACTGATCAAAATCTTGCGGACCCATTCACGAAGCTCCTAGAAAGACCGAAACATGAGCGTCATGCGAGTGGCTTAGGACTTCGATATTCTAGTAATTGGATTTGATCTATTTTGTATTAAAGTTTAAAAGACTTTTGTAATTTAACTCTTTTATATGATTATGGAATCTTGAGTTAAATTCTAATTTTGCATGTTTAATCCATGAATAAGTTATCTTATTCTAAAAGTCCGTAGTCGATCACATTTGTGGGAACAAATATGAAGCAAGACTATTATGAACTAGGATTGGTGGATATTCATAAAGGGTGAATATGGAGCATAGGTTTGCTGCCAAAGTTCATAGATATTTGTGGGATACAAATATTGGACTGACCCGCTCTCAATATTACTACATGGAGTCGATTGACCTGATCATTAGTAATTTTGAGTAAAGGAGAATTTCATATTATCCTTAGACCTGAGATGTATATTGGGTCTTGATTTTCACCGAGTATTACACTTTGACTCTCCCCTTCGCTATTCGTAAAAGATGGTACATAAGGATGAGCTCAGGTGGAGTATAAAGTGATAGTGAGAGGCGTATACAGTCAAGATGGAATTTGTTCCTCTTATGTGTTGAGAGTTTAGATGTCTAAGGCCTGATAAAGTTGAATTGAAAAGAGAATGATCACCTATGTCTCTTAGATTCAACATGACATCTAGTAACAAAGGGACATAATGATAGATTCACCTAAATCATATCAAGTAAGGGACTTGAAGGCATGATGTTATTGAATGGCACTTCGTCAAACACATTAGGGGTGGTGAACTGTTGTTAGGCGGTATTCACCACTTGCATTAATTTTCTATGTATCTCGTGCAAGTGGGAGATTGTTGGAATTACGTATGCCCGAGACACATACTTATACTAATGTGGCTAACTGTGTTTGATCCAAGTCGGGTCATACCCAATAACAAGCTAGACAACACCAAATGTATTCTTTAATGATTTGATCATTTAAACGAATACCGAACACTACGCGTTTAGAAAATTGGTTTTCTAAACAAACACACTTGAGGATTTAAATAAATTATCTGGATAATTTGTTTATATAAATTAATTATTTAATTGGTTAAATAATTATGTAAATGCATGTACATTTTATAAAATGGTTTTATAAAATGAAAGGAGATAGTTTTAATTGTTAAAACAAAACAACAAAAAAAAATAATAATAATAATAACAATAACAAAACCGGCCACCCCATGTGGGTGGTGGTTTTTGGTCCAATCAAAACTTCCTTGGTTGGTTGACCACTTTATTATTTACTCCATCCTCCAAGACATGCATTCATGCTTTTCAATTTTGAATTTCCAAGTGCAAAAATATCAAACTCTCTCTCTCTTTTCCCTCTCCAAACTCACGGCCAAATAGGGGCTGTTTTGGGAGTGAATTTTGAGCTTGACCAAGTGTTCATAAATCCTAGCAATCACTTGGTGTTGTTGCAAAAGCTTGGGGTATCAAAAGCTTGAGGTTTTCTTCTTTGGAGGCTAGCCATTCAAAGACATCATCATCTTCATCCACTTACTTGTTCTTCTAAAGGTAGAAGAAGGTATATTTTATATTTGTGAGCATTTTAGTTCTTGTAATATTGATCCTTGGCTTTGGGTTTTAGTTTTAACATAATGGTATGTTCATTAACAAGTTTTAAGATATAAGCTTCCGTTGCGTTTTTCATATTAAATGGTTAACTTGAACTTTGATAAACTTGTATAAAACCCAACAAAGTTTACGTTTTTATAAACGTTTAACCTTGAAACTTAAAATGGGAATAGATCGGGTATAAATGAAACGTAAAGTAACGAACTTGATGTCAAAATGAACCTAATGAACCCGTAAAACGTGTACGGCTCGTTAAAGAAAACCCTAGATCTAGTTTTAAATGTTTAGCCTTAAAGGTTCATACTTTATGTTATAAACAGGTTAAGTATCGAGCCGGGGACGTTTAAGGAAGTGAATACGGGTTCTATCGAACCTTTATAAGGTGTCGGGGTTATGGATGGGTCAAATACGAGCCAAAACGAGGTGATGGGATTAGAACAAGTGGCTATAACCAAACTCGTAGTTGCTGCTGGGTAACTTCGCCAAATGAGTTCATCTGCAGCTAAGCACGCGTACTAATAAGTTCGCTTTTGTTAAGTTCGCCACTTTCAAGTTCGCTGCTGATAAGTTCGCTGCATATACGTTCGCTGGATAATAAGTTCGCTTCTATTTTAGTTCGCTTATAAATCAAGACCCGGATACATGGCGGCTTGTAGAAGTAGATATATATGTGTACACACGTGATGGCATGCATTGTAAGAACTTAAGAGATGAAACACAATAAAGTTAAAATAAAGGAAAACCATAAACATGCTAAGTAAAAGTAAGCTAATACTAGGCCATTAGATTATATCCGACAAGCATTCATACATGTAAATATTATACAGTTAGCAGAGTTCAACTAAAGAAAGGATTAACCATTAACGGAGAAAGGAACAGGATTCAGGTGAGTTTCTAGCCCCACTTCCTTGTTATGTTTTCGAGGCTGTGTGCATACTCGATGTGAAGTGTGAATACACTTACCTTAAGTGGTAAGTGTATGCTATTGTGTTTGATGTGATATATTTATATATGTTATAAATGAATGTCTGTTGATGCTGTGAACGATCTTCGGAGATTGCACGTGTAAACAGGGAAGGTAACGTTAGTCGGTGTGCGAACGATCTTCGGATATTGCGTGTACCGTCATTCGGGAATGAACCCCAAGTGGTTATTAGTGTGTGTAAATGTTGTGATGTAACGTGGTTATTATGTAAATGATGTAACGATATAAAGTGTGTTGTAGAGAACTAGAGGTAGAGTGTGATAGAAGTAGCAAGGGTCTAGTAAGGGTGTTAGTGGCATGACGATAGTACGTGGTAGGGCAAGCCTATGCATGACTTCGTTATTAAGTGGCATAACGTGAGTGCCTGGTAGGGTAAGCCTATTCGTGACTTCGTTATTAAGTGGTATTACGTGAGTGCGTGGTAGGGTAATCCTATACGTGCCTTCGTTATTAAGTGGCATGATGTGAGTACGTGGGAGAGCAAGTCTCTATGTGCTTCCATAAACTAGTGGCTAAGTGGTTAGGGGCAGTTAAGTGGTTAAGTGGTAAGGTGAACAGGTCAGACAGTGGACTATGTGTCTTCGGATACGTATATAAATGCATGTAAGAGATCAGACTGAAGAGCTTGCATGAGGATGACACATGGCATGGATTGAACGGCTGGCATCTGAAGATAGAAGAAATGATGTTTTAAATATAAAGTTTTGTGTTATGGTATCAAAGAAAAGATTTAATGTTTTGTAATGATTGATTTAAGTTATCGTTTTCGCGAAAGTTTTAATTAACTCTGATTGTAAGAACGGTGTTTATGAGTAAATCTGACGCTCAAGTAGGGCTACCGGGTTCGGGGCCTTACAAGTTGGTATCAGAGCAGAGTTCAAGAGATTTAAGCATCCTACATGCTTAGACTCGAACTTAGAATGGGATTTTAGTAAGAAAAGAAAGAAGATGCCAGTTCAAGATAGCCATGTGTCACTCAAGAAAGCTCAGTAACGGTAAAGTATGTTAAATAATGTATAAAGATGTTCGCTTAAATTGTCAAAGGAAGGATATATGAAGGTTAGGGATAGGATTTCTTGATTGTCTGATTGATTAACTGTTTAGAAGTAGAAACTAGAACAAGTGAAATCACGAAGGGAAGTATGTAGAACCTGAGGAGTAATGCAAATAGTTAATTACACTTGATAAATGTCATTAGCTACTTACCTTACGAATCATGTGCTAAATAATTCCTTAAGTGATGACGTTTGTGTTTTCCCCCTTTAGAATACAATGGCTGGAGAAAGAGAGAATGCTGGAACGGGAGGGCATATGGGGCGTCGTGGTTGGCCACGGGTGGTCCGAGAACCCTCTGTTGAATTAGCTGCTAACGCCGGGGGAGAAGAACGTGCTGCTGAGCGAAATCCGAGCAACAACGAAGAACCTCAAATCGACCCTGCTATTCTAGCTGCCATTGCCCAAGCTGTGGCAACTGCCATGAAGGATTGGAATCCTGAGAAGTCTGCTGGAAGCCATGAAAGAACTACTGAGAGATCAGGAGAGAATGATAAGAAAGATGATGAGGGGGAGAAGGGTGGATCGAACGAAGGCCAATATGTGAAGGTTGATGACAGGAAGAGGGACCGAGGTGGGTGCAACTACAAGTCCTTCAAAGGGTGTGACCAGCCAAAGCTGACTGGTCTAGAAGACGCAATCGAATACTCTCCAATGGATAACCACTATGGATAAGATTATCCGAATTAGCGAGTGTCGTCCTGACCAAGCAGTGGGTAATGCCACTCAATCATTTGGAGATGAGGTTATGTACTGGTGGGAGACTGTGGAACAAAGGAAGACCCGAGAAGAGATTAAGGCAATGAGGTGGATGACCTGAAGGAGTTAGTGATGAAAAGGTTATGTGCTAATGCTGAGGTTGAGAGGGCTGAGATGAAATTTCTGAATATGAAAGCAGGCAAGATGACACACCGTGAGTACACCACTGAATTTAACTGCATGTCTAGGCTAGTGCTTGACATGGTGAACACCAAGGCGAAACAGATCAAGTGCTATGTCAGGGGGCTTCCCCAGAATGTCTGCACGTTAGTTAAGGCTAACAAACCTACTAACTTTGAGTCTGCAGTGGAGTTAGTAGAAGAGGCTTATGATGATCTGGCGGCGGATGATGTGGAAATATAAGATAAGGAAGAAGGGAAAGCAACCAAACGGACTGTAGATTGCCGTGGAGTATGCAGGGAAGAAGACACAGAAGATTGTATGCAAGGAAACATGCAGAGTGTGCGGGAAAATGCACTTGGGAGAATGCAAGGCTGGTCCAAACCGGTGCTAACGGTGCGGGAAGAAGGGACACATCTCTCGTGAATGCACCGAGGACTAGAAATGTTACAAGTGTGGTAAGTCGGGTCATATAGCCAGGGAATGTAGAGAAGTCGTGGCAGTGGAGGGAAGAAAAGGAGACGCGTAAGAGGATGTTGATCGGTCACTGAGAAGGTTGAAGAGGAATAAGTGGCTCGTCATAGTTGTTTTATGTTAGTACTGTTAAGTGGTGTTTTATGTTACAGTTGAACCTATGTTTGTCTAGCAAGCTTGAATGATTTCCTTTTTATGTTTTATGAACTGCTTGTGACTTCTTGTGATTTTGTATGAATGACTTATGAATCATCTTGAATGCATGTTGGTTATGATAAATAGTTGTATGGTGATAAAGCGCCGCCTTAGGCGTTAGCATTATTATATAAAACAAGGGTCCTTGGGAAGACGAGACGAGACTTGAGACATCGAGAGCCTTATGGACAAGCTACCTTGAATATCTAAATCGCATGAACACCACTCGATGACTGCAAGTCAAGAGTAAGAAGGATAGACCATAAGCAGAGGCGATTAAATAAAGTGTATCCCTTTTACAAGGAATAAGTTAGGTTTCGGGGATGAAACCTCTTTAAGGAGGAAAAACTTGTAACATCCTAATTATTTTAATAATAAATAACGAAAGCCGTGTTAAGTTGTCGTGTGTTAATAATTAATTGATATTAAATAAAGAAAAGGTCATGGACTTGTATCAATTAAGGTGGATTAAAGGGTAATGGGCCTTAGGTCCATGGGCTTTAAGGGATATAAATACCCCCTTAAACCATCCTAAAACCCTAACTCTCATAATCTCTACACACACTCTAAAACACACACACCTCCTTATCATTTGCGGCCGAATGAGAGGGAAGAAAGAGCGAGATCGAACGAAATTGATTCATGATAGATTCTTCCATACACAAGATAAATACAAGATCTAAAGTCCATAACTAATCCAAACAAACATGAAAAGGTATGTTTTGATTTTAAAGTTTACGTTTTTATAAACGTTTAACCTTGAAACTTAAAACGGGAATATATCGGGTATAAACGAAACGTAAAGTAACGAACTTGATGTCGAAATGAACCTAATGAACCCGTAAAACGTGTACGGCTCGTTAAAGAAAACCCTAGATCTAGTTTTAAATGTTTAGCCTTAAAGGTTCATGCTTTATTTTATAAACGGGTTAAGTATCGAGCCGGGGACATTTAAGGAAGTGAATACGGGTTCTATCGAACCGTTATAAGGTGTCAGGGTTATGGATGGGTCAAATATGAGCCAAAACGAGGTGATGGGATTGGAATGAGTGGCTATAACCAAACCCGTAGCTGCTGCTAGGTAACTTCGCCAATGAGTTCATCTGCAGCTAAGTTCGCATACTACTAAGTTCGCTTCTGTTAACTTCGCCACTTTAAAGTTCACTGCTGATAAGTCCGCCGCATATAAGTTCGCTGGATAATAAGTTCGCTTATATCTAAGTTTTCTTATATCTAAGTTCGCTTATATCAAGACCCGGATACATGGCGGCTTGTATAAGTAGATATAACGTGATGGCATGCATTGTAAGAACTTAAGAGATGAAATACAATAAAGTTAAAATAAACATGCAAAGTAAAAGTAAGCTAATACTAGGCCATTAGATTAGATCCGACAAGCATTGATACGTGTAACTATTATACAGTTAGCAGAGTTCAACTAAAGAAAGGATTAACCATTAACGGAGAAAGAAACAAGATCCAAGTGAGTTTCTAGCCCCACTTCCTTGTTATGTTATCGGGGCTGTGTGCATACTCGATGTGAAGTGTGAATACACTTACCTTAAGAGGTAAGTATATGCTATAATGTTTGATGTGATATATTTATATATATGTTACAAATGGATGTCTGTTGATGCGTGAACGATCTTCGGATATTTGCACGTGTATACAGGGAAGGTAACGTTAGTCGGTGTGCGAACAATCTTCGGATATTGCGTGTACCGTCATTCGGGAATGATCCCCAAGTGGTTATTAGTGTGTGTAAATGTTGTGATGTAACCTGGTTATTATGTAAATGATTTAGCGATATAAAGTGTGTTGTAGACATGTAGAGGTAGGGTGTGATAGAAGTAGCAAGGGTCTAGTAAGGGTGTTAGTGGCATGACGATAGTATGTGGTAGGGTAAGCCTATGCGTGACTTCATTATTAAGTGGCATAACGTGAGTGCGTGGTAGGGTAAGCCTATACGTGACTTCGTTATTAAGTGACATAACGTGAGTGGGTGGTAGGGTAAGCCTATACGTGCCTTCGTTATTAAGTGGCATAACCTGAGTACGTGGGAGAGCAAGTCTTTATGTGCTTCCGTAAACAAGTGGCTAAGTGGTTAGGGGCAGTTAAGTGGTAAGGTGAACAGGTCAGACAGTGGACTATGTGTCTTCGGATACGTATACAAATGCATGTAGTGATTGTATGGTAAGTTGCTTGATTAACTAGAACTCACTCAGCGTAGCTGAATTTTAGTATGCACGCTGGAGATAAGACTGAAGAGCTAGCATGAGGATGGCACATGGCATGGATTGAACGGCTGACATCTGAAGATGGAAGAAATGATGTTTTAAATATAAAGTTTTGTGTTATGGTATCAAAGAAAAGATTTAATGTTTTGTAACGAATGATTTAAGTTATCGTTTTCGCGAAAGTTTTAATTAACTCTGATTGTAAGAACGGTGTTTATGAGTAAATCCGACGCTAAAGTAGGGCTATCGGGTTCGGGGCCTTACACAAACCCTCGCCACTTAAGAAGAAACACCAATATATACACATTTTGATATCATATATTCTTGCACAATTTATTAAAAACATATATAGAATATCATTCTAAAAACTTGGTTGTCTCAAATGTTTATTTTTATTTTTTATTTTTACACCTAGTTAGCTTATATAGGGACAACTCCCCCTCTCAATAATGGAAATTTACGCGATTTTGTTCAAAAATTTTGTAGTTTTATACGTAGTATAAATTTACCTGTTTTCGTCCAAAAATATAGCTACACTACCCCTTCCCCCAACCCACCACCACCACCCACCCACCCACCATTTGCATTCAAGCTTCACAGGTTTATAGCCTCAATTATACGGTGGCGAAGCTTGGGCTTTGTCACGCCAGTGATCGAAGTCGCGGACCTATAAATTTCCGGGTCGATGATTCGGTTCGTGTAGGTGGTTCAGTTCGGGTCGGATCAAACAATATGACATCTATATATCTAATTTTTTTATTCATTCAAACGATTTTTCTTACAGTTAAAAAAAACTATATACTTTTTTAACCAAAACACCTAAAAGATTCATAATAATGTGAGAGCCGAGAGGAAGGATGAGTACCTTATAAGACGAATTACAAAGCAACTCGACGACCTTTAAGATTTTTGAATTCCTCAATTATGGATTCCGAATCAAATGTTACAGCAATTTCTTTTTCTATGTAAACCACCAAGTTATTCGCGAGATACTCATCTACCATCTTATTGCGAAAAACGATTCTTGAATATTTTCATTGTTGAATCACCATGATTCACTACATTACATTAGCATTTTACTATGGTTGTGGAGCTTCTGAATCTCCATGATTTTGTTGTTAATTTACTTGGTTAAGATCCACATCATTAGTATTTGATTTTGGTTGTTGTGGTGCTTCAGAATTAACCGATTCACTAGTTGAAGCTCGGTGACGTTTACTTGTTTGCTCATCATCCGTTTTTTTGAAAAAGAATAAATAGTATCTTGCTTTTTCATGATTTACCTTTTTTTGAACGACCAACAAAGAGCTTTCATTGAAAACTAGCAAGAAGTTAGACACACCAAAATAACCACCAAAAAAAGAAAAAATAAACACCACGAAGATAGAACACAAACCAAAGCGCACCCAACCCGCCCCCCCCCCCCTCCCACACCCGTTACAATTGAAATTTACACCACTCCTCCCATGTAAGCCCGCCTTTTCATGATGTACCTAATTAATAATATTCTATAGGGTGAGTTAAAGTAAAATTTCATCATACAATACCAAATACAAGCTTAGTTGATCAATTTCTCAAAATCCCTAATTTCACAATTACAAGCCCTAATTTTATAATTCTTGAACATTAATCAATATAAATGCAATACAATGTTTATCAACACAAAGATGAACTATTACCTTGCTAACAGGGCTGATCAACGGGCGTAAGCGATGGACGGCGGGTGATAGTGGTTGTAGCCTGTGGTGGTCGCCGATCCGGTAGGAACAACCTAATTAGTAATCAGTTTGCGTTCTTTTTTATGTTTTTTTTAAACAAGTTTTCATTTTTCAAATAGCCCCCTCAATTTTGAGTTTTATAAAACAAAGCTTTTTATTATATTTTGTAACTTTTGTTTATAAAAACTGCGATGTTTTATATAAAAAAAAACAAATTACGGGGTATTATATTTAAAAAAAATCAGCAGTGACAGCGCTTAATACCTATAAAAAGTTTCGGAAAAAAACGCGAAATTTATCCTATTAATGGAGAAAACAGGAATGATCGGGGCCACCACGTTCCCTAAAAAGCTTTTATATAAAAGAAAAAAAAAAGTGAAGTGTTGTGTTCCAAGTAATCCAATCTTAAAAAATATTTTAACTTAAATTTTTGAATGCGGTTATTATCAACCCATTAAAGGATGCTGAAACATTTCTCTTGGTGGTTTGTCGGAACACTCATTGAATATTTGAATGTTCTTACTAGATAAGAATAAGCAAAACACATTATTTTTAGCTTTCTTTTTAAGATTTATAATAAACCGTTGCATTGCAAACTACCATAATCTTTAATAAATTCAGTCAATTTACACTTAACTTGGCTAGATTTCTAATGATATGCTAGGTTCATGTGTTCTAAGTGCGAGATCTTAATGATATCTTAGAAGTTTGCTTTCGCTAGATTTATTTTGGAAAGGTAAGTTCCTAGAAAAGTCACATGTATTATGTGTTCTCGAGTATTTAATGTCAAGCCTTCAAAACATCACGTAGTATATAAAAAGTTACTTTAAATATCATATTATCATGTGGCACTATACTAAGTTACTACAAAACTACCATGTGTAGTGGAAGGATTACAAAATGTGGCGACTTGCATTATGTGACACTCAATCAATAAATAGTGAGTTTTTATTTTAGGGGTGTGATGGTGTTGTAGCCATATATATATATATATACATATATATATATATATACATATATATATATATATATATATATTAGGTATATGTATGTATATATTAGGTATATGTATGTATGTATCACATACATAGTGGGCGACAAGAACTCCCCCCCAACCCACATTTCACCCCCTCAGTAACGGTGTTCATCAAATTTGTAGCCCCAAAATCTCTATTATCTCGCCCCATGGCTAGCCGACTCTTCACTAGGGTGGAGGTTTTAAAGCTCCTCCACATTGTCACATCACCTTCACGTGGGTACTGTGATTTAAAATCCCTTCACTATGTTGTCCCGCTATGGTTCGAATCTCCGATAGGCTTGGGATTTTTTTTAACAAACACAAAAAATAAAAAAATAAATAATAATAATATAATAATACTAAATTAAAACTAAAATAAAAAACATAAAAAAAACACAATAAAAACATAAACAACATAAATTAACGAAAATCTAACTAATATTCATCGTCGTCCTCTCCGTCCTCGTCTGCATATTTGGCCACTATCTTTGCTTTATTTTTTTCCTTCAAAAAAGCCCGTGTGGCCAGATATATATGCGATAGATCATTTACGAGAAACCTGAAATCCTTGTCTTGTTTCCGGTCCAATTGATTTCTTTTTCTTTCATCGTGCATCGTTTTGTATTCTGCACGTGTTATTTTCTTTCTTCATTCATTCTTGTGTTTTCATCTTTTGTTTTTTTTTAACCTTGACAATCTCGGATAGTTTAACCTCCAGGTTGTCAAATCGCGAGATCACTTTGGAACCCAGGTTGGCAAACTGCATCACGTTGGCATCACTCATGCCACTTTTTCTCCCATTGTTCGCAACGTGGTTGTAACTTGTGACGAAGTTGGTTTTTTTGTTTACATTGCCTTCCATTTGCCGTAGACGGAATCATCCTTACGGCATTCACTTTGATCCATTGTAGCAAAGAACCTAGCACATATACCCTCCCAAAATTCAGGGGTAACCGTCACCTTCGACAAAAATAAAAACCTAATATTAGTCAATAAAGAAAAAAAACATGAAATATATAAATATATAATTTTTATAAATTACTTTCAATTGAGTCTTCGGGTGAGTCAATCGACAAACGTGACAACGCAAACTCCTCATCCATTTGCCACTTTAATCTTTCACATTTTCCCCTGGTTGTTTGACAATGAGGTTTTTTTTATGAGTTTTTTTTCTAAATACCCGTACCCGTACCTGTTCAGTACCCGTACTTGTACCCGTACGTGTCTATTGGGTACGGGTATGGGTACGCAAATTTTCTGATTACAGGTACGGGTACTTTCGGGTACAGGTACGGGTACAAGTACGGATATTAGGGTACTGGTACCCGTTTAGAATATGTAGAGGCTTTTATTAGGTTTCCAACACTTATGACTTAACTTTCAAGCGAGATTTTCAAAACATAATATATATTCGTTGAATAAGTTCATTCTTAATTTATATGTGTATGTTCATATATTGTGCATTCGTATATTTTTATTTCATTAAAACGTGTATGTGTAATTGTGTATATAATTAAATAACATCTATTAACTTTGTTTTTCTATAGAAATTAAGGAAGCAATAAACTAAGAAAAGGAAAAGGGAATGGATTTTATATTATGGTTGATTTGTTTCATTTTTAGTTTTGGTTGCGGTATTTCGGTTTTGGTATTACAGATAACTGATTATCGGTATCGTATGGTTACCGATACCAGTTTAGTGGAGATTTTTTTTAAAGAACAAAGAGGTACAAAAGCGAGTACCGTACCCAAAGTACCTGTACTCGTACCTGTACCGGTACCCGTACATGTACCCTATAATTCGGGTACGGGTATGGGTACCAAGATTTGCTGATTTTAGGTACGGGTACTTTCGGGTACAGGTACGGGTATAGGTACGGGTACGGTTCCGATCTCATCCCTAGGAGCTACTTGTGGTTCAAGTACTTGCGAAGATATATATGGAATTGGCGGTTGATATAACGTATCAGTGAACAATTGTGTGGTGGTGGCATTACGTGTAACATCGTGAAAATATCGAGTTCAAAATGACAAGTTTTCAAAATCAAGGGACCAAAACTGTCAAAATCCAAACCTTAGGGTTCAAAGTGAAAATTCTGATTTTCCTGACCCATCACGATACGCGATGGATCAGAAGAGAGACCCATCGCGTATCGCGATGGGTTTTCTGACAACGAGGCAGGTGGCCTGCCACGTGGCCACACGTGGAACACCGTTCGCCACATGTCCGCCATGTGGCCACGCGTGGAACATCGTTCGCCACGTGGCACAACGTCTGCCACATGGCGACACGTGGCAGACCTATATGGTGACGGTGCAACGCTACATCGCGATACGCGACGGGTGACCAAGGAGGCCATCGCATATCGCGATGCCCCTCCTGATTTTTCTATAAATAGCAACTTCGGGTTTCATTCATTATCACACCAACTTTCAAATGCCATTCTCTCTCTAGCATCTCTTTAGAATTCCATAAACATACCATCGATCCACTTCGAAGTTCGTGCCCCGATTCCTCGTTTTCCGTGTCGTTTCCTCATAGTTGAACCACCTTCCACCGACGTACCAACCAAAAAGGGGTTTGCCATTCCCCGAAATCATGACGATTGGTTTAGTGAAGCGTGCCGACAAGTGATGAAGTATTGGTGTGCATCATTTGGCGTGCTAAGGAAAGGGTGGCGAGAAAGGAAGTTTGATCAAGAAGATAAAGAAGATGAAACGGAGTTGAAGTGATGCTCGTGTATTTGGGGTTTATATAAGCCAAGTGAAGGTAGGCATAATGCCCAAATAAAATAATAATAAAATATTATAAAAGGCTTAAAACCCTAAGTCGAGGTTATACTCAATACCTCGATAAAATAAAAAGAAAATATAACAAAGAAAAGAAAAGATAGAATTATGATATATATATATATATATATATATATATATATCAATGTGATTATATTATATGTGATACTTTGTTATGAAAATATTATTTAAGTAATAATAACTATTCTTAAATAATAAAGAAAAGAAAAGAATATGTTTCTTAGAGAAGAAGAAACGTAGGGTTTTATGTAAATAAACTAAAGGTTTATAATATTACTTTTTAACTAAAGGTTTTAAAGTAAAAGAGATTTTTAACTAAAGGTTCACCGAGGTAAAGATTATATAATAAGACTAAAGGTCTTAAGCCGGATTGTATATTCGACTAACAAATAGTTATACTCGTACTATAGGTGCCAGATAGCAACGGGAAAGACCCTCGGACGGTGTTTGAAGCCGATCCAAATCAAAAGGTGAATACGCCCCCCAAACTTTACAAACTTGTTTTGAAATGAGTCAAATGAATTATATGAAAATGATTTACAAGGGACTACGTGTCTCTAAAACCGTTATAAATAAGAGTATAAGCCTATACCTCAGGCTGTAGTATACGTTTGTCTGGATCCTTACATATGTGGTATATGCGGTGGGCACATCGCACCACACCTGGTCGTAGTACGCTTTCCTGCGGGGAGCACGACCATGTGTATACATACATGTACTTAACTAAGTCGAACGCTGCGGTGTTTGCTGAGGTATTTAGTGTAGAGACTCGAGTTTATAATTGTGTTGTTTTAAATTTGTTATTACTAAGCTACGGTGGGCCGAGACAGGCGTAGTCTCGAGGGGTAATAAAGTAAAAGAAAATATTTTAGTGTCAGCATATTCACCAGCATTCGTTGCTGACGTACGTTTATAACATTTTGTAGGTAATCAAGATTAGGACTTGAAGAATGAAGTGCTCAATATACCCGATGGCTCGGATCTTTTTGTATAAACTTAATATATAAAAATGGTGGTTTGTAATTAATCAAGTAACACTTTTTGATATAACTTAAAACGGTATTTAATAATCCCGTCTTTGTAATGTAAATATTATATATCAAATCCACAAGTTTTAAAAGACTTCCGCTTAAACACATAACTCTGATTTATTTACAATCGTGGTACCAATTGTTAGTCATACGCCTAGGCCTTAGATAAGGGTGTGACATGTTGGTATCAGAGCCATCGATCTTAGCGAATTAGGTATTACAAGATGATACCTAAGCTTCGATCCAAGTATAGGAAAAAATATTTTTCATTACTTGTTTTAATTGAATAGGGATAAGATAGGATGGTAAACCTTTTCTTTCCCTCCTCACTCTAAATCACCCAAAATGTTAGATGCCGTTCAAGAACATGATGGAGAACTATGTACGTAAAGGAAAGGAGGCTGGAATTGCCGAACCTCTACCCAAAGATAATATGAGTGAAGACTACTATGAAGCTTTCTTCAACCAAGACATAGATCATGACCGAACCAAGCCAATATATTTTCCCGGAACCGAACATTGTCCAATTAATCTACCCGATAGTCCACCAATGCCAAGAATTGAACCCTCAAGACACTTAAGCTACCACCCATCAAGCATACCCATGAACCACCCATCCGAAGTTCCAGCATACCATCCATCCGATATTCCCACATATCAACCATCCGAGATCCCACCATATTACCCATCTAGTGCTCCGACATATCTACCACCAAATCCTCACCCATCATACGCTTTTCTCTCAAACCGACCGATCAAGGAGGAACAAAGATCTCCCTCATCTGACTGGATGCAATGCCATTCTGACCAACGTAGATGGCATACTGGAAGCTCTGCCTTCGACTCTGTTGACTCTCGTCCCAACAATGGTGAAGGACCATCCCCCAAGCCCAAGATGAGAGTAATGATGCCCTCGATTGTGAAAGAGACTGTTCAATTAATGGAGGAAGAAGAACCTGGGGAAGAAGAGGATCCTGAGGAAGAATCCAAAGAGGACCCAGAGGAGGAATACCCTGAGAACCCAAATGAAGTGTCGATACCAATGGAGGAATCACTCTCTTCCCAAAACCCAATTTATAGTTCTGTCGATCCTTATTTACAATACCTTGAGGAACTAAGAAACAAAGCATCATCAAGATTTCCACCTTACCAAGGAACGATCCCAACGGAGGAAGAACAAGCGAACGAAATCCGCCATCAAAATGAGGCTGTCGAGGCATTATTCAACTACTCATCTGATGTGACCTTATCTCCATATCCGAACCCGAAGAACCAATTTGACGTAGTGATGATGGGTTACCGCGACCCACCACCAAGATACGGATATCCCAATGAGATTCCTCAATCGCAAGAAGAACACCTGGACCGAGCCTTGCATGAAACAGACGACTTGAGGAAGAAAATAGCTATGGATTGGAAGAAAAAGAAGAAGATAGGAGAGACGCTTTTTCGGAAATGTAACAAATTGACAAAGGTGGTAAAGAAATTTATGAAAGACTGAAGATAAGTGATGAAAGGAAGTGTGTGTTTAATATAATCTTGTGTGATATATGTGTTATGTATGGATAAGAATAAATATATACATCAAGTATGAATGTGTATATATGTGATGTAATAATCTATGTATATATCATTTATGATATATACATATGTTGAATAAATAAAGTAACATATGTGTTTGATAATAGAAATCTTATTAAAATTTCGGACAAAAAGAAAAGGTTGAAAAGATAAAAATGTCTCAACAAAGTAATAATATTGAGAAAGCTCGAAAAGAAGTTGAGGCAAGAAAAGAAAAAGGGGAAAGCCCTGAAAATGAAAAGAAGAAAATATTTTCGAAAAATATATGAAACAAATTCAACAAATGATGAAAGAAGCAGTTGGGGACGAATCCGAAACTAGATCTCAATCTAGGCACTCGAAACATTCTTATTCTGTTGAACCCTCTTGTAAGTCCGTAAAATCTCGACCTAAACCATCCAATGTAGAAGAAAGTGTTCACGAGTCGAATGCCGATGGTGGAGTTAGGCAAGAATTTAAGAAGTTGAAAATAAGTGGTTGTTCGTTCAAGGACTTCAAATACTTTGGACCAAAAGAATCTCATGGTGACAAGGGAGCCGTTACAATTGTGAGGTGGCTAGAAGAGATGGAATCGATAGTTATTATAAGCAAATGTTCTGATCAGGAAAAGATTCATTACTTAGCTCAGATGTTCAAAGGTGCAGTGTTAGAGTGGTGGAATACGATGATAATGAGAAAAGGACGTCAAGTACTATACAATCTTTCGTGGGACGAATTCAAAGAGATGTTGATGGAAACATTTTGCCCTATGCACGAGACTGACCAGATTCAAACCAAAATTTTAAACCATAAGGTCGTAGGAACAAACCTTCGTGAGTACAACACAAAATTTCACGTGTATTGCCGACTCATTCCCCAGCTGGTTAACCCTGATTCCAGCAAAGTCACACGTTATATATGAGAATTGCCGCGGGAAATCCGTGACATGGTAAGGTCACACTTGCTGCAAATTGCCGACTCCGCGATGGAGTTAGCTGGTTATTTAATGGGTGGCATGATCCGTAATAAGGAGGAGTTTAAGAAGGTCGTGTCAACCAACGACCAGAGGAGACCCGAAGGAAGCGCCCGATTCAAGGGCAAAGGCGTAAACCAACACCAAAATAGATTCAATTCTAATACTACGCCATGTAATACGTGCAAAAGGTATCACAAAGGTCATGCAACTTCGCTCCGTCTCCCACTACGAAGGTCTGTGAATCATGTAATAGACTTGGCCAAGCAACGTCCGACTGTTGGAAAAAAAGATGACCTGCTACAACTGTAAAGAAATGGGACATTTGAGCTTTGAGTGTCCCAAGAACAAGCCCGCGACTGGTGGTGCGGGTGGAAGTGGTCAAAACAAAAAGGGAAATGCAAGAGTCATCGTTCTTGACACGAAAAAGGCTGTTGATATGCCGGAAATCATCACCGGTACGTTTCTAGTCAACGACACCTATGCTAGAGTTTTGTTTGATTTAGGTGCCAATTTAAGTTTTATAGATTATAGCTTTTGTAGTCTATTAAACTAACCTTTAACAAAACTAAATAAAACTCTAAGCGTCGAGACTGCTAGCGGCGAAATAGTCAAAATCTCCGAAGCCCTTGAAAACGGAAAAATTCTTCTAGCTGGTTATATTCTACCTATTAATTGTTGCCTATGACTCTTGCTGGTTTTGATATTGTACTTGGTATGGACTGGTTATCCGACAACCATGCTCGTATCATTTGCAATAGCAAAACCATCGAACTTCAAGCCCCTAATAAACGAACCATTCGAATTGAATGGGACAAAGAAGCTGGCCAAGTTAGAAAATTTTCATGATTAGGGCTAACAAATGTTTAAATCAAGGATGCTTAGCATTCATGGCCTACGTCACTGAAAAATCTAATCCTAAGGAGATAAAGGACGTGCTATTGTCTCCGATTTTGCTGATGTCTTTCCTGATGAACTTCCTAGAATTCCTCCCGATCGTGAAGTAGAGTTTATGATCGATCTTATTTACGGTACTACTTCGATCGCTAAGGCACCATATCGTCTTGAACCAACTGAAATGAAGGAACTAAAGAAACAACTCGACGAACTTCTCGAGAAAGGTTTTATCCGACCGAGTTCATCACCATGGGGAGCGCCAATTCTATTCATCAAGAAGAAGGATGGATCCATGAGAATGTGCATTGACTACCGAGCTCTCAACAAAGTGACAATAAAAAACCGCTATCCACTCCCTCGAATCGATGATCTTTTTGACCAACTCCAAGGTGCAAGCTTCTTTTCTAAAATCGATCTTTGTTCCGGATATCATCAACTTAAAGTCCAATCCGAAGATATCCCGAAAACCGCGTTCCGAACAAGGTATGTTCATTATGAGTTCATCGTTATGCCATTTGGACTTACTAATGTGCCAGCCGCGTTCATGGATATGATGAATCGAATCAGCAAGACTTACTTAGATAAATTTGTTATCGTATTCATCGATGACATACTTATTTATTCTAAGTCTAAGGCTGATCATGAAATTCAGTTCCGAACCTTACTTGAAATACTTAGGAACGAGAAGCTGTACGCCAGGTTCTCAAAATGCGGGTTTTGGTTGCACGAAGTGCAATTTCTTGGACATGTCATAAATGTGAACGGTTTTCAAGTCGATCCCGCTAAAATCGAAGCCATCTCGAAGTGAAATTCCAAAGTCGCCAACGAGATTCGAAGTTTCTTGGGCTTGGCTGGCTATTATCGAAGGTTCATTGAAAACTTCTCTCGTATAGCCGTTCCCCTAACTTCTTTAACTCGCAAAAACATCAAGTATGAATGGGGAACAAAACAACAAGAGGCATTCGATATACTTAAAGAAAAAGTCACCCAAGCACCTATACTGGCCTTGTCAGAAGGTACTGAGGACTTTGTCGTATTTAGTGACGCGTCTCATTCCGACTTAGGATGTGTACTAATGCAACGAAATAAAGTGATAGCCTATGCCTCTCGTCAACTTAAGGTGCACGAAAATAACTACACAACTCACAATCTAGAGTTAGGCGCTATAATCTTTGCATTAAAAATATGGAGGCACTATCTCTATTGAGTAAGATTTATCGTGCATACCGATCTAAAAGCTTAAAGCATATCAAAAAGAGCTTAACATGCTCCAACGACGCTGGATGGAAACTCTAAACGACTATGACTGCGAAATCGTCTATCACGAAGGCAAAGCCAACGTTGTGGCTACGCCTTGAGTCGTAAAGAACATGAAAAGCCAAAAAGAGACTGAGCGTTAAGGCTAGAACTTTAAATCGATCTTCTTGAACAAATCAAATCTGCTCAACTCCAAGCGATCAATGAAAACCAAATCTCTGACGAAAAACGTAACGGCACTATTGACTCGCTAGTCAAGGGTGACGATGGTATCCTTAGACTCGGTAATAGGATTTGGGTACCAGTCGTTGGGAATTTTCGTGAAACAATAATGAACGAAGCTCATAAGTCCAAGTACATGATGCACCCCGGTAGTGACAAAATGTATCAAAATCTCAAACCGAACTACTGGTGGAATGGGATGAAAAAGGACATCGCTTCGCATGTGGCGAAATGTTTAACTTGTTTGAAGGTCAATGCTGACACCAAAGCCTTCGGGATTGCTTCAGCAACCCGAACTTCCCGTATGGAAGTGGTAGTTAATAACTATGGATTTCATCACTAAACTCCCGAAAACGACTCGACAACATAATGCTATTTGGGTTATCGTGGATCGGTTAACAAAATCCGCGCACGTTATACCCATAAATGAATTGTACTCAATGGATATATTAGCGTGTATTCAAGCCGCACTATTCGACGCATTATATGGCCGTAAATGTAGAACGCCCATGTGCTGTTCTGAAATCGGAGATAATCAATTATCTGGACCCACCGACAAGATTCTCCAAATCCGAGAACGACTTAAGACGACACGTGATCACCAAAAGAGTTACGCCGATGTTCATCGTAATCCGTTGGAATTTAACGTCGGTGACAAAGTTCTTTTGAAAGTCTCGCCATGGAAAGGCGTCGTTCGCTTCGGAAAGAAAGGAAAGTTAAGTCCTCGATTCGTTGGACCCTTCGAGGTAATCGAACGAATTGGTATTGTTTCCGCTTGCGACTACCCGAGGAAATGCAAGGGATACACGACGTATTCCATATCTCAAATCTGCAAAAGTGTCTAACTGATGAATCTCTATGTATGCCATTAAAATATGTCGAAATAAATGAAAACTTAAAATTTGTTGAAAGACCAATTCAAATAGAAGATTCAAAAACAAAGAAATTAAAAAGACGAACGTTGAAAATTGTTAAAGTCAAATGGGACTCACTAAGGGGCCTTGAATATACATAGGAACTCGAATCTGAAATGAGGAAGAAATACCCCCACTTATTCTAAAGAAACAATCTCGAGGATGAGATTTATTTCAAGGTGGGGAGGATGTAACATCGTGAAAATATCGAGTTCAAAATGACAAGTTTCCAAAATCAAGGGACCAAAACTGTTAAAATCCAAACCTTAGAGTTCAAAGTGAAAATTCTGATTTTCCTAACCCATCGCGATACGCGATGGATCAGAAGAGAGACCCATCGCGTATCGCGATGGGTTGTCTGACAACGAGGCAAGTGGCCTGCCACGTGGCCACACGTGGCACACCGTTCGCCACGTGGCACAACATCTACCACGTGACGACATGTGGCAGATCTATATGGTGACGGTGCAACGCTACGTCGCGATACGCGACGGGTGACCAAGGGGGCCTTCGCGTATTGCGATGCCTCTCCTGATTTGTTTATAAATAGCAACTTCGGGTTTCATTCATTTTCACACCAACTTTCACATACCACACACTCTCTCTAGCATCTCTCTAGAATTACAAAAACATACCATCGATCCACTTCAAAGTTCGTGCCACAATTCCTCGTTTTCCGTGTCGTTTCCTCGTAGTTGTACCACCTTCCACCGACGTACCAACCAAAAAGAAGTTTGCCATTCCCCGACATCATGACGATTGGTTTAGTGAAGCGTGCCGACAAGTGGTGAAGTATTGGCGTGCATCGTTTGGCGTGCTAAGGAAAGGGTGACGAGAAAGGAAGTTTGATCAAGAAGATAAAGAAGATGAAACGGGGTTGAAGTGCTGCTCGAGTAATTGGGGTTTATATAAGCCAAGTGAAGGTAGGCATAATGCTCAAATATAATAATAATAAAATATTATAAAAGGCTTAAAACCCTAAGTCGAGGTTATACTCGATACCTCGATAAAATAAAAAGAAAATATAACAAAGAAAAGAAAAGAAAGAATTGAGGTAAAGATTATAAAATAAGCCTAAAGGTCTTAAGCCGGATTGTATATCCGACTAACAAATAGTTATACTCGTACTATAGGTGCGAGATAGCAACGGGAAAGACCCTCGGACGATGTTTGAAGCCGATCCAAATCAAAAGGTGAATACGCCCCCAAACTTTACAAACTTGTTTTGAAATAAGTCAAATGAATTATATGAAAATGATTTACAAGGGACTACGTGTCTCTAAAACCGTTATAAATAAGAGTATAAGCCTAGCCCTCAGGCTGTAGAATACGTTTGTCTGGATCCTTACATATGTGGTATATGCGGTGGGCACATCGCACCATACCTGGTCGTAGTACGCTTTCCTGCGGGGAGCACGACCATGTGTATACATACAGGTACTTAACTAAGTCGAACGCTGCGATGTTTGCTGAGGTATTTAGTGTAGAGACTCGAGTTTATTATTGTGTTGTTTTAACTTTGTTATTCCTAAGCCACGATGGGCCGAGGCAGGCGTAGTCTCGAGGGGCAATAAAGTAAAAGAAAATATTTTAGCGTCAGCATATCACCAGCATTCGTTACTGACGTATTTTAATAACATTTTGCAGGTAATCAAGATTAGGACTTGAAGAATGAAGTGCTCAAGATATCCGATGGCTCGGGTCTTTTTGTATAAACTTAATATATAAAAATGGTGGTTTGTAATTAAACAAGTAACACTTTTTGATATAACTTAAAACGGGTATTTATAATCCCGTCTTTTGTAATGTAAATATTATATATCAAATCCACAAGTTTTAAAAGACTTCTGCTTAAACACATAACTCTGATTTATTTACAATTGTGGTACCAACTGTTGGTCATACGCCTAGGCCTTAGATAGGGGTGTGACATTAAGGGTCGATAACCTTGTTGGTTGACAAAGAAAGGGTTAATAGGGTCATTGTTGTTTGCAAACATACTATTGTCATTGTTGTTTGCAAACATACTATTCTACCACAGTTAAGCCAGATCCCACGGGTTTGGGTTTGGGTTCAGGTTTGAGCTCGGGTTTGTGGTTGTAAAAAGTTGAGAAATTAATTGTATTTTGAAAAGAATTGAAAGTGTTTTGAAGATAAAATGGAGAGTTGAATAAAAATGAGGTTAGTTGTTTAGATATGTTAATAATTAATTTAAAAAAAAAAAATTTACCATTAGAGTGAGAGAGGGCTCACCACTAGGGGCGGACCTAAAGGTGTCGAAAGGGGGCAACCGCCCACCTAAAGAAATAAACCAATTCAATATATATGCGTAAAAATCTCAAATGTCCTCGTAAAAGTTTGGAATCGCCCCGCTTAAACTGAGAGAAAATAAAAAAGAAAATATACCAGATTTTTTTAGAACATAAATTAAGTGGATTATGAAAGTCGTGGTCACTACTTTAGTGGAGAAGAAGACGATGGCTCGAAGTTTAAACACAAAACTACTCAAAGCCTATAAAATACGAGTAGTGCAGGTGTAGACTACGAGTACGTAAAAAGTCAAGTGACACAAAAATCAAGTTACATAAGAATTATTCTTATTTTACTTTTTCGAAATTCAGAGATACAATCATGAGAAAATTCCTAGAATGACCTATTTATAGAATGTGTTTCCAAATTTATCCTCTCTAATTCAAGTTTTCAACTTTGTCATTTTGGTATCTCGTCGCCGACGACATGATAGCGAACACTGACGATGCGTTACTGAAACAAATAGGATCACGACACGTGGCCTGGAATTTGGTCGACAACCTATTCCGACCAAATTTTCAGGCCACGTGTCGTTATCCTATTTGTTTCAGTAACGCATCGTCAGTGTTCACTATCATGTCGTCGGCGACGAGATACCAAAGGGAAAAAGTTGGAAACTTGAATTAGAGGGGGTAAACTTGGAAATACATCCTATAAATGGGCCATTTTGGGAATTTTCCTTACAATAGTTGTAAGGGTGTGTTTGGGATTGCTTATTTAAATGAAAAAAGAGTTTTTGTTAAAAGGACTTATAAACTTATGAATTTTTGAAAAGAAGTTTTTAAAAAATGTTTGGATTAGCTTATGTGTTGAGGAAAACAAAAATGACCAAAATGTACACTCTTTTTCAAAATAAGTGTAATGGGTTTAGAGGGTTAGAGGGTGAAATAGGTAAAACAAACTCATTAAGTTAATAAGTTACATCTTCCTAACTTTTAAAAACTCCTTTATTTTGCTTTCACCATAAGGTAAAATCCATATGGTATTATGGTTTGACAAATACCTTATACACCTTATTAACTTTTCAAAAAGTTTATAAGTTATAAGTTGATGAAAATAAGAAATCCTAAGCACCCCTAAGTTCACTTGTTATATCTTTACGTTTCACTTGTTCATCATTAATTTTTTAAATTTTATTTAACTTTTAATTTATTTAACAAATTTTATGATTGAGAAATAACTTTATTGGAGTTTTATATATATATATATATATATATATATATATATATATATATATATATATATAAACTCATTAAGTTAATAAGTTATATCTTCCTAACTTTTTAAAACTCCTTTATTTTGCTTTCACCATAAGTTAAAATCTATATGGTCTTATGGTTTGACAAATACCTTATACACCTTATTAACTTTTCAAAAAGTTTATAAGTTATAAGTTAATGAAAATAAGAAATCCTAAGCACCCCTAAGTTAACTTGTTATGTCTTTACGTTTCACTTGTTCATCATTAATTTTTTAAATTTTATTTAACTTTTAATTTATTTAACAAATTTTATGATTGAGAAATAACTTTATTAGAGTTTCATATATATATATATATATATATATATATATATATATATATATATATGATCTAGTGGTTGAGATTGATAGTTTTTAAAATACCAAATAGTTTCATAGAATTAAGGATTTATGCTATATAGTTTCCTAACTCTAAATTTTGTGTCATTTCTACTCTTCCTACAAAACTATGTATTTTTATTTTAGCCCTTATATATTTATATTATTGGAAAAATTATTTGGTAAAAGAATTTGTACCAATCAATTGGTAAAAATGTCTATATTTATTGTTAGCAACTGTTTTTGTGTTTTAGAGTTTTTAATTACATCGTAGAAAACTATATAAATCAGACTAGCAGCAATCTTCGATTCTGATCTCATATTAGGAGAGGAAGTGGACTGGGAAGGTAAATCAGTTTAGAAGGTGAAAAGGTTTGATTGATAACAAGGGCAGGAAAGATTCATTAACAAGGGAATCGCGAACCGGAAGCGCTCGAAAGACGACCTCAACTCAAGGAGAATGGATGAAGATTCGAACAAGGTGGGATCCAAACAGAGGGAATAGAGGATTAATAACACAGTCTTAAAGCAAGTCCCAAGAACGAGGAGAAAGAAGATAGCCCAAAGCGAAAGGCCTATAACCAGAGCCAAGTAGACAGATAGCCCATGTACGTTGTGAATACGTGATAATGTAATTATTAACGTGAATGAAAGTCATGGTAAATTGGTAAGATTTTATTAATTTAATTTGATTTATAGTTTGAATTGCAAGTCGCATAATGAAATGAATATTATGAGTAAAGTTGGAGAATGAAAAATCATCTTCCAAAACTCCATAATATATATGTTGACCCGGGCTGACTTGATTTGAACTGGACCAAAAAAAATTTATATAGTGATAGTCAAATGAACTAAAATATTCTCGCACTTATGAAAATATTTCCTGGGTCCGTCACTGCCCACCACCCATCCCCTTTTCCGCCCATCCTAGCCCCCCCCCCCCTCCCCGGTTCCCTCTGCACTGCTCCTGCAACGCCTATTGCGAAGTGACTTCTATCGAGTCACTCCACTTGATTTATCTTTGCCTCTAGCCAATTTACACTTCAGTAAGTAACATCGTAGGTTGCCACCATAACCAGTAGAAAAAATTATAGAGTAACTACCACATGATAAGTTCGTCAAAAAAGGACAACGATGCATTGATATGTTGTCTAGTAAAGATTTTTGCCGGGATACAACTTCTTATAAAAAAAATGGTAATGATAGAATTAAAATGTCTAATTCGACAATAATAAGCTTAAATGTGCTTTCTTAAAAAAATAAAATAAACTTGAAACCTTATTACATATAACACCATCCGTAATAGGGCGTTGTGGAGGCACGTTTTGGGTCTAAAACGCCGAAGAACACCGCCTACCAACCCCCCCCCCCCCCTCAAGCGTTCTGGATGCCATTTGGCGAGGGACGTTGTCTACGCAACGTTGAAGTAAACACTTAAATGGTCAACTAGCCGTTGGTTAACGGCTATTTTATTAATTAATCAATTTTTTCCTATATAGTTTATCACCTCCCCAATTAAAACTCACACTTTATAAAATTCTCTTCTCAAATTGTGTATACAACCATTTCTCTTCAAAACCAAATCTATGGATTCACCTAGTTCTATATACAACAATTTTTTTGGGATCGACCAACAAGCCGATGACGCAGAGGAAGAGGCATTTACGAGTGTGGTTGTGCTCGCGAAAAAATATATGAATTCTCTTCATTCTCCTACGCCTTTGGCTTCGAAAAAAGCACATATTGAACAAAGCCGTTTGGGCGTGCCGATCGTTTGATGACAGATTACTTCGATAAGTCGCCCAGATACAAGAACCCGAAGATATTTAGGCTTCGCTTTGGAATGTCTAAATGTTTGTTTATGTGCATTACCAAATTTTTGGATAGCGCAAGTTTGAATACCTTAAGCAAAAAAACGGACGGCCGAGGGACGCTAAGATTCACTGCAATCCAAAATGTTACTTCAGCTATACGCATGCTCGCCTACGGAAAAACGATTGACATCGAAGACAAGTACTTAAATATGACTGATAAAACAACTCGAGAAGCCTTGGAGTATTTATGCTACGATATATTTTATTTTTTTAAATTATATCATTTCTTCTTTTTTTTAAATTGTTTTTAATTAATTATTTTATGTAGGAATAATAAAGCTATATGCTCCACATTATCTAACAATGCCCAATTGAAATGATCTACAACCGATTAACGAGGCACATGCAAGGGTGCATGGTTTACCCAAAATGATCGATAGTATAGATTGTATGAGCTGGGATTGGGCTCATTGTCCAACCACATGGCGCAGTCAATACATACGATGTGACCATAATTGGACCAACGTGTAACATTCGTTAATTTTCGGACCCGAAAACCCGACTCATTTAAAATTTTCGATGTGATTCGGTTAATTATACATATATTCATATGTTACATATTTCATACGTAATAGTTTTTCTTTTCTAAAGTTATTTAATAATATTAATCATTACTAATATGTATATAAATAAAAATTATAACACTCATGATTTTTTCTTTATTCAAATATCACATAAATAACATTATTGATGCATAACCAAAGTACATCATTTTAATCTAGTTATGCCACATTTATATTTGTCACATTTATTTTTACCTAAAGTTATTTATTTTTAAAAGATGAAAAATATTTTTTACACCATTCAAATTTTTGTCAAACCTACTCCCTCAAATCACTCTCCTAATCAGTTTCATCAAAACATTCTAAAGAATAATCTCCTTATTTTAGTATAAATAAGAACTCTCTCCCACCTCTTTCATTCTTACACCACTCTTTGATAAGTTCAAGAGATTATTTTTTTTTCCATTTCAAAGGTAGGGTTTTAATTATTCAAGTTTTCTTCATCTTATTTCTATTTATTTTAAATTCTTGTTCATACTAGTTAATCAAATGTTCATATGACCATAACACAATCATGTCTAGGAATCCACAAAATCCATACACCATGGTGTATAGGGTGCATGAGACAAAGAACACAAGGAGATGATCGATTACACGAAGGTTACACTTGAAATTTTTTTACATCTTTATTTTTCTGTTTTGAATCATTTTTTTTTGTTCAAAGGACCCAAGGATTTTTAATTATATATGCTAATAAATGTTATATAATCATATCTAAAAAAGTCCATAATTTTATTTAATCAAAATTCTTTTCGAAATCGTTAGAAAATTGCTTTTAGCAATATTTCAGTTTTGACATTAGATATAGCCGTTAAATAAAGAGGCATATCTTGTTTATAACAAACTGAAAAAGTGAAACACCAAATTCTATGATATACTTCAATACGGTTCTAAAAACTATTTTTACGCATTTTAATTCATTCCTATGAATTCACAATAAATATTTTAAAAACAGTGCGCAGATTCGTACCCTCTGATTTACATGGCTGTTTTGGCCTATTTAGGTTACGAATTTTCAAAACTTTTCTAAATGAAAGTTGTTCAAAATATTCTAATTTAGTATACTAGTTATTTTGTATTTCATCTTCCTTTTTGATCTTTTCTTTTTTTTTATCTTAATATATATACATTAGATCTAGTATTCTTTAAACTTTCCAATCCCATTAGTTAGTCTTTAATTATTATATTTTGTTTATTTATAGTCCGTGAGGTTCGTTCGTTCATTTTCTTTAATGTGCTTTCGATTGTCATTACAAGTTTGGCTTTAATCTCAAAGGTGAGTTTACATATCCCCATTTTTCATCTTTTAAATTTTGGGGGTGGCATGTATACCCTATTTAAATTACTCATTTTTATTTACATATCTATTCATAACACAATTCAATATATGTTTATGTGTGATTATTGCATGCTCTATGATAATGCTCTATGTGCTTAATTGTTTATTTTATATTTGGTGGTTGGTATCACATCCTCATCTATCCTCATCTAGTATGATCATACATTTACCCAAGTACTTTGATTTCGTATCAATAAGAACGGGTCCACATCTATTTAGTTGTTTACATTTTCATATTAATTGTAATACTCATCATTTACATATGAATTGTGATTTATCTATATATATATATATATATATAAACTAAAACTTATGCATTCTCACTAGCATTCGTGTTGACAAACTCTATTTTCATACACGTTACAGGTACAAGTAGTTGATATTATTCAAGTTGGAAGACAATAGTTTGACCTTAGGATATTATTCAACATACAAGAATATGATGCAATTGTTATAATTATAAATTTGTGTACGTGTTTAATGTTAATGAAATTAAATATTATTGTCGTTTTAATTAGTGTCTTTTGAGCTACTGTCCAATCAATACATTATGCCCCAGCATGTTCCGCCGCCTTTGGTCGGGGTGTGACACAACGGTTAGTTTTCAAGAAATTTCTTCATACGACCTTTGGATTTGGTCAGTGTTCTTTGTTGTCCCTGGTTTCAACAATGACATATACGTCTAGGAACAGTCTCCTGTTATAGAGGGTTACATCACTAATACCATTCTCATCTCTTGGTTTTGGGCTAACAATAATTACTACCCACACGGTTACTATTTGGGTTGTCACGCCCCGAAAACCTTAACCAGGCAGCGGAGACTTTAACTAAGTTATTCGGGTCGTGACAAATGTCGATAGCCAATCATGGTAAATCACAATATTTTAATAATAAAAGTTTAACTTTTATTTAATAAAATATTTATTACACGATCAGAGTTTTACACGTGCCATTGCACGGTTTATTAAAATCCCAGTTTCTACATTATTCAAACACACATCAACACTCTCTTTTCCTTGTCCCCTCGAACCATCACTTACCTAAAAAAACATATTAAAGTAAATGTCAACACGAATGTTGGTGAGTTCTCTCTATTGAAAATAATACACACACACACATATATATACACATGTATAAAAGTCATAATAAACAACTTTATATCAACTTATCGAGAAATATAATAAATGAGTACATATAAATTCTCACAATACAATGGTTCAACGGCCATTATTTTTTTATCACCTATTACCATAAGCAACGGTAGTAAACTTTTCTTTACTGTTCTTTAAACATGGTAATAATATCTTAAAAACTCATAATAAAACATAGCATCTTATCTTTTAACAAATCGTATGCTTGTAGACTAGCAAGGAATACAACAAGTGTATGACTATCAAAATTGATTACTCGATACCTACCATACTCATATTCCCACTTTTAATACAACGCGATTGGAAGTAGGGGCCATCACCCCCAATAGATCTACTAATATTTATGTGCCCTTATTAATTCGGTTAACAGTTATCTAACCAATTGTTGAATCATCCCACTTTTTACACGGTTTGTAAAATAAAATGCTTTATAAAAGTTTCAATAATAATCAGTAGAAATAATATGCTATTCCCCCAAAACACAATAAAAATATTTCAAAAACGAGGGGTCGATAGGGAAACTCACGGTTTGAAGCTTTTCGTTCCAAAATTTGCATGTCCTATATTAGTACACGTTTTGTTAATAAAACTTTATTTGAGTTTTAGTTTGTAAAAAAAAAGTCTTTTATTTGTTAATCTTAGTCTAATGTCCACACAAGCACATAAGCAAGTAAATTCCTATCAAGTTAACGAGTACGTATAGCTCGGGTTTCGTTAACTATTATCTTAATAACTAAATTAATTAATAAATAAAGTAAATATATAAATATAATAAAATATTAAAGTTTCAGTTGCTGGAAAGTTATAAGAAAATAATAATTTATTATTTTTAATGGATTTTGTCGGTTTCGCGTTTAAAACGAACCATTCGACTTTTCATATAAAACGTAACTTTTAAGTTTTGGAAAACACTTGTTACATATATATTAGTTAAGTTTTAGGAGTTATATTACAAAAATATGTTATTTTTCATTTTCATTAATATTTTCTTAAAATAGCAACTTTTAACGTTGTCGTGTCGGTTTTCGCGACACGAACCGTTTAGGACCAAGTTTTGTTATCTTGTCCTCTTCTCATATATTAAATTATGTTATATATGAGTATTTTATAACTTTAGGGGTTGTTCTAAAACAGTCCCTAACTGTCGTGTCGGTTTAAATTTAAAAGCCGATTTTTCGACCGTTAAAGTTACCGACAAGTAAAATAAACCTAGTAAGTCCACACCAGTTATTCTATGAACTAAATACACACATTCTAACATATAATTCATCTTTGTTTCTAAATTTCAAACTATTATCATGATTCTCACAACAAGCCAAATTAATATTTTTCAACTATATTCTTTATTCCTATTTAGAATATTCTAACATGTGTGTTTAATGATGTATATTCCTTTTTAACAATCAATCATATGATCATAAAATCATTCAAATCATCAAGTCATTCGAATTATCAAATCATTAAGTCATTTAAATCATCAAATTATTAGTTCATGTATTTTTATGAATTTCCTAAGTGTTTAATCAACAAATTTTGTTATCATAGTAGCTTTTAATTTTTGATAATTCCATCTAATTCAATCTTTCAATCATGATTAAGTATGAATCTTTGTTTATCTCATTCAGCTAGTTTGACATAGTTTCATGCACCCTAATGTTCTATTCAAGTTTTGATATTTCTATTAATCAAGTTACAAAGTTTCTATTTCTAGCAAGTAAGTGACAAATGATCAATATGCTAATCCAATATATACTTTAACAATGCATAATATTCTAGTTCAAGTATGAAATTCATTATCTATCAAATACATATATGCTAAGTAGTTATATCATAATCAAATATTCAACTTTTCATTCAACAAAGTTTGCTTAATTGGCAATCTAACAATTTCAACAATCTTCAAGTATTATCTAATAGTTTTATGAATCTACTAGCATATACTCTATTCAATATCAAATAACATTAATCCATATCACTTTCAAGTTTCATTAATTTACCATAATCATCAATTAATCCAAGAAATTCAAAAATCCCCAAATTGCAAACTATGAACAAGTTCTTGCCAATTTCAATTCTATCACTAGCAATTCAATAATTCATGTTCTTATCATTAATCCTATTGATAATTAGTTATTCAATATTTATCCTAACATCAATTTCATCCATGATTACACCTAAGTATCAAATATACCAACAATGCTTCTAATCAATCTTAACAATCAAAGTATGAACTTCAAGATGAATGTATGCATATATAAGTGGGTTCAATCGTTCCCCTTACACACACATACATGCACACGGCTCACATACACACACCAACATTCATAATTTCAAATCTTCAAGATCAATCTCAACTCAAGAACACCTAATCTCACCTATTTAACCCTAGAAATTAACTACAAAACATAACTTACTTGTGTTCTTGAAGATCTTAGGATGAGGATGAGAATGTGATGGTTGTGGGTGTGATGATCCTTCCTTCTAATCATATTCTTAGTTGCTAATCTCCATTGTTCTTGATCAAATCTTGAATTATGAGTGTGTGTGTGTGTGTGTGTGTGTGTGTGTTTATGATTTGAATTTGAATATGGGTGTGTGTGTGTGTGTGTGTTTGTGTGTGTGTGTCGTGTTATAGAGAGAAAAAGGGAGGGAGTAGGGTGAGTGAGTTGGATAACAGGGGTTATGTGGCTTAAACAAGTTACTTATAACACATTATACTAGATTAGGATGGTAATCATTGGAGTTTTGAGTTGATGACAAGGGATTGGGAAAAAAGGATGTGGGGTGGTGAGGTGTCAAGGTGAGCCGGCCTACGAGGGGGGTGGGGGGGTGAAGGGGTTGGGTTATAATATAAATAGTTTGGTTAATCGGTTTAACGTATTGCGAGTTTTAAATAACCAATCGGATCCAATTTTTAATATTTTTTGTTAGACTTTGAAGAAAATCAAATTCCTGACAATATGGACTATAAAAACTATTTTTCTGAAAATAGTTTTTGTTAAGTCCTTTCTGGGTCCGGTACTGCCTTTCGTTTACTTATTTCTCAGTTTTTGCGATTCAAGTCTTCTAAAATTATGTTTATACATTATCTCTACTGTTTTAACATATATTTTGATTTTTTGGGACCATTTAATCATATTAATGATTTATTTATTTTCAGGCCCGCTGCCCGAGGTTATTTTATGTTATGCTTGTTGTATGTCAAAATTTAGACTTTTTGTTGACTTTGTAAGATTTTGGATATTGATAGTGGAAGATTCTATTCATCCAATGATATTATGATGCTAATCATAATTACATTAGTGATAAATTTTGCCGAGTGTTACATGGGTGATGGGATATATCCAGAGTATTTTATTATCGTGAAAACGTTTAGAGACCTGGTTGATGATAAAAGAGAGTGTTTTAAGGAAGTACAAGAGTCTTGATGAAAGGACATCGAAAGGTGTTTTGGGGTTTTTCAAGAACATTGGCATTTTGTTAAAATTCACTTTCGTCTATGGTCGTTGGAAAGAATGAAAAGTGTTATGTATACATGTATCAAATTCCCTAACATGATCATCGAAGACGACGAGAGAGCAATATGTCAAAGTCCAACTTATATAGTTGTATACCGGACGATGAACCACCACCAACTCCAATAACTATACCGGAGTTGGTCCAACATGCTTGGATGTTTAGGCGCGTTCCAGGTGAAAAAGAAGACAAAGACGAGGGCAATGATGAAGATGAAGACGAGTTCAACGATGAAGACGAAGACGACGACGATGGTGACAACGAGGATGAGGGAGATGAGTAGTTTTTTTTTATTAAATGTAAATTTAATTTTTTCAATGAAATATTATTTATTAGTTTTAATTAAAAAAATTAAAAATGCAAAAAAGAATTAAATGATTGAGTAATGATTGCTGAAGATGTTTAGGTAAACTTTTGACTACACTCATTTTTTGCGAAATGTTGAAATGTAGACTAAACGTCACATATTGTAAAATGCTTAAAGGTGTCTCGTTTTAACTACGTAATGTCTAATAACAATCATTGTAAACCATCGTTACATTTTCATATACTTTAGGACGAATACCATTAAAATCAAATACTTTTATTTAACTGAGAAAATATCAATAGTGATAAAATGACATGTTAATTTCAGCAATAATAAAATCAAAACGTGTTTTCATAAAAAAGATTAAACTTAGAAACCTCATGACATTCAAACAAAAATATATCTTTTTATTTTTTATCAAAAATCACTCAACAACTTTTGCACATGTTAGATTTGAATAAAATAAAAATAAAAGGATTTTATACAACTTGAAACGGTCTCTTATGATTGTTTTCCTGACTATACGTGGCTTATACTTTCTTCATCATGCTGTTTTTTAAAAATAATTTAGATGATCTAATTCCAAGTTGCTTAAAATAAAATAATAGATGGGTGTCCGCGCTATGCAGCGGGAAACGTAGGCCTTAGTAATCATGTAATAAGTTCATGGGTGTTTATTGTTTAGTTTGAACCCGTAATACCGTTTAAACCGGTCATCAGTTTGATTTGACGGTTGATTTTTTTCCTTTATCTTTTGGCCGGTTGTTTTCTACTTTCAAAAGTTTTGTCTTGGTTTTCGACGACAAAAAAACGTTACAATAGGTTTGACTCACGATTTAATTTAAAATCGTCAAAGCCAGACCTCAAACACAACTACATAATATGTATTTTTTAACTGAAAAAAATATGATAATATCATACTCAAATTAAAGATAAAAATATTCTCGTTTTTATGGTGTAATTTTTTTGAAAACATATTAAAGTATGAAAAAGTTATTAACGTTTAAAAACAATGTGGAAGTTTGGGTTAAAAGTGAAAATTAAAATAAAATATATGTAAAATATTAAGGGTTTGTTGTAACTATTTTTAAAATTTAATTATAATTGAGGAGCCAATATTGTAGCTATATTAACTAAACGTGAGTTTTAATATGATAATTATTCTTTTGCCTCAATTCAAGGTTGTAACTTATGAAATATTACTTGTAAATTCCTTAATATAAAGTGTCTTAATTTGTCCATTTTTAACATATTATATATAGTATAGATAATTCAAATTTAATATAAAAGGTATGTTAATTTTTAACGTGAAAAAAGTGTTAAAAAACTTTTGTGAGAAAAATATAATAAGTATTTCGATTTTTATGATAGTTATCATATACTTTTTGTCACGTTGTTAAGATCAAATAACTTTTAAATACTTGTAAATTATATTACCAGTTTTGTTTGCAGTGAAAATTTACCTATGAGCATCAATGTATCATTTTACTGCCACATTATTTCTAAATCACGAAAACTTAACACAAAATAGAAGATATAACTAATATGTAATTGTTCATTACAATAAGTAACTAAAATGTAATGGTTCATGCCAATTGACAAAACCATATGAGTAATTTTAAATTATATCTTCTCGCATGCTTTTGCGGTCCCGTTGTGGTCAAAATCAGCATGGGCTGGCCACGTTTCGAAGATAATTATATACTACCATTTTGCAATGAGAGTGAGACATCTCTGATCTCACTCTTCTTTAGTCTTTATATCTTAACAAGTAAATTATATTTTGATTCTTCATTCTGGAATTTAAGTCATGAACATCGGGCTTATATGCTCTTGTTTTTATTAAAAGTGATAATTTGCTATGTGAAGTGAAGGACTACAAAATAGAGCGATTTGTGTCATGTGGTGTCTAATCAGTAAAGAGTGTTTTTTTTTTGTTTTAAGGGTATAATGGTGTTGTAGTCACATCGCCCCTAATCTTTGATAGGGGGGGGGGGGGGGTTTCTTCATTTTGTAGCCCCCATCGCCCCTAATCATCGCCCCATTACGCATGGTCTTGTATAACTTGAAACACAACTTATGAAAATAAACATTCCTAGCTTTCAAATGATTTGGATAACCGTTTAATAAACATGTTATGTTTTTGGAATGACAAAGCGAACCTCATCAAGGAAGATGGGTTCTATGGTTAGTCTACTAAAATTTAAACCATCTTAGGCAAATCCTATATCTTTGAATTAGGATGTTAAGGCTTGGGATCATAAAACAAATCCGAGTTTTCCTCCATGACAATCGCTACTGGATTTTACAATTTACAAAATGGATTATAACTAAAAATATGTAATATTGTATACCCATTCCAATGAAACTACTTAACTACGGTCAAAGAAACTAAAATTTTACTTATTTTAATTAGCAATTAAGTCCGCTAAACTAAGGACAAACAAATAAATAGATTGTTTCCTTTAAGAAATCAATTAAAATAACTTGTAACTAATTCTTAAAATCGTAGTTTTTGAAGCTAAAACCTCTTAGCGCTTCTAAAGCCCGATGACTTAGCTTAAGAAGCCTTTGGATTCAATTTCAACATTTGAAGCCCCTAGATTCAACTTCTCATGATTATGGACATAGTTTCTGAAGCGGAAACATTTATTCTTAGACTTAGTCTATGAAGACGTCTTCCCAACTTTGTCTTCGTGACTTAGATATTTATTTTTAGAAGTTTTATTTTATTATATTTCGTATCAAGTCATTGTTAGAGTATCAATTTCTCATTTATCTTAGTAGTATTTTAGATAAATTTTACTTCGTCGTAAAACTATTAACATATCAATCAATCAATCATACCAAGTGAAGTCTCACCAACAGCAAAGCTATAAGTAGGGTCTGGGAAGGGTGGGATGTAGGCACACCGTACCTCTATCCAAATGGATAAAGAGGTGGCTTCCAGAAAGACCATTGGCTCTAATATATATGGGGCAATATAAGAAAATCAAAGTTCAACAGTAAATAATAATAATAATAATAATAATATATGGGAAGAAAATATTATTATTATGTATGACCAGAATAAGATAAATAGACGCCCTAAAACTATTAATTATATATGACTTGCATACACATAAATTATTATGTCTTGTATACACATAAAACTATTAACATGGAGAAGACAAACCCATAAATTATTAATTATATATGTCTTGTATACACATAAATGTGTGTCCAAAGCTAATGAAAACTGTATTTACATACAAATTTCAAAAAATCTTTCACATGAATGAATATCAACGAAAAAGCATATAAAATACCCAATGACGAACTTGATATAACTATTGCATAGGATTGGTGGTTGTTAACTTTGAATCTTTCATTGTGAAATTTTGGGGCAACAATCCTTGAAAGTACCTGAAACACGACACGAAGAAAGCGAATTTAAGTCGAATGACATGATTAGTTTGAAAATCAGTTCATGTTCGGGTTGACTCGTTTTAAAAGAAGATCTGCTTCTGATTGACATGTATTAGGTTAAATAGTTAAGTCGTATAAGTAGTTAATATACATATCTATACTATATAATAAATAAAGGTTTTTAATGCCACATGGCATCACATAAGATAGAGTCTCACAAAATTTTCTCACATCTCTCTTATTAAATACATTTTCTTTTTTATTAATAGTTTTATATTTAACTTCCTTTTTCCTTCTTATCAACATTATGTATTGGCCAATAATAATACCAACTAACAATATAACTAGTGGTAATTTCAACTTTTAACTTTGTTACCAACAATAATCCCAGACTAACAGAATGTTAACTCCGTTAACTTATGATGATGTGACGTGTGAGGTTTCGCTGACTCGGATTTTTTTAAAATGTTTTTGGATCCAAATTTTGAGTTACGTGTTCTGAAATGATAAAACTACCCTTAGTAATAAAATATGAAACCTATTTATTAAAGAAAATTTAATAATTAAAGCAAATGAATAATAAACCAAGGCCACAACCACCACTGACATCTTTCCTTCTTTGCCCGTCGAACCACCGCCAAACTTCATTCACCACCTCTACCAAAACCTACAACCACCGCCACCGTCTCCTTCCAACGCCATAACCATTGCCACCGTTCGGCCATCCCCACCATCTCCATTTCTGGCCATCTTTCATTTCCACGACTTTCTCGTTTCCGGCGACCACAACCATCTCCGGCCACCATCTACAAATACATCTCTCTCTCTCTCTATTCCAAACCCGATTGGGAAAGATCCGCTAAAGTTTCCGGCTAGTCTCCTTTTTCTCTCTCTCTCACCAGATCTGAAATATAGTCGAACAATTGATGTTTGCTTGAAACACACCGGAAGATAAAAATCAATGTTTTTGCTAGGTGTAAAATCAAATGAAGAGTGTGATATAGTGTGGGTAAGTACAACTTTCAGTTGGTTTTGTTGTGTCAAAGGTGGTGGCCGACGCTTTTTAGTTGTTGTTGTGGTCAGATCGAGTGAAGTAGGGAGAGTGAGAGATTTGAAGTTGTAGATGGTGGCTGAAGATGGTGCTCGCCGGAAAAAATGGTGGGTCTGATTTGGTTGTGGACTTTGTTGAGGTGGGGGAGGATGACGGACAATGGTTTTTCTATATTTTATTTTAAATGTATTATATCCAAATAATCCATCTAAATTGAAAAAAATCCAAGTAATTGCCACATAGTTGCCACCTCACACGCCACATCATCATAAGTTACCGGAGTTAATATTCTGCTAGTTTGGGATTATTGTTGGTAACAAAGTTGAAAGTTGGGATTACCACTAGTTACATTGTTAGTTGGGATTATTATTGGCCAATACCTAATAGTTGGAATTATTAAAATCCAATTTTTCTTTTAATAATTATTTTTTAATTTATAATTTTAATACAAACATAGATTGAATATTTAGTTTTATATAAATATGTAGTATTCGTTATTAATATTAATGCTTATAAGTAACAACTTTTCACGTTGATTTAGATAAAATAATTAATTTCAAATAAAACTTTATTTTGTTTTACAATGAAGATTAATAAAAGCTAAAGTCAATCACTATATATAAGTGATGTATTTCATTATCTAAAGTTGAAATAAAAAACAAAACAAAACTACTAATTTTGATATGTATGTTAAAATTACAAATATTGTATACAAAAAAAATATTTAGAGATTTATGAATTTTCAACAAATTTTTATTTTCGTATTGTGTAATACGTAATTTATTCTACCATATATTATATCTTTATATCATTTGAACATATTTACATTGTGTTATTATCTAAACAAATTTATTTATTCTAACTCGTGTTCTACACGGGTCTTAATGTCATATGTCATTACACATGAGTGATCATTCCAAATTTTCCCACTTCTCTCATGTTAAATATATATTTATTTTTCTTATTAATAGTTTTATATTTTATTCTTTTTTTTCTTTTCAATCTATTATTATTGAGTGAATTGCGGCTTTCGTCCCTATGGCTTGTCGAAATCTGCATTTTTAGTACAATAGTTTTCCTCCATCTCTCTCATATTAACTATGTTGATCCTTACAAAATGTTCCCTCATCTCTCTCATATTAACTACATTTTGCTTTTTAATATTTCATTTTCAATTTTTAATAATTTCATTTTAATTTAAAAGAATTAATACCATCATAAATATGTTAATTTGTTTAATAAAAAATGCATTGCATTAGTTATTAATATTACATTTTTATAAGTAACCAATACGAAACGTGTGGGTTTCTTTAACCAATTAAAGTATCAAACATTGTTCATGTTAAAATAATTTAAGATTAGAATGATCTTTGGTCCACAAGTTGGTTTTAAAAAAATTGTCATTTACAACTAAGTTTTGATATAGAAAATAACAAAGAAATAATTTATAATTTATGAATTTTCTAACAACTTTTTATTTCCAAGTTGCGTAATGTGTAATTTTTTTACTGTATAATATATCTTTATACACGTGAAACATTTTTTTTTTTGTATTTCACATCATGTTATTATTTAAAAAAATTAATTATTCTAACCCGTGTGCTACACGGGTAACTAACCTAGTATTAAATATATACTTGCAATTTCTAATCCAAATTCAATATTTACAAGAAAACTCTTAATATTCATCTAGTGACGCTACTAGTCTAATTCTCAATTATATTCAAATTTTCAATTTTTACTTTATGGTTTAGATTTCATACATAATGATCATTATGAATTTAATTTCAAATATTATAGACATAATTATAAAAATTATTTTTTATGTTTGTACTGAATTTCAGTAGTTGTCCTTTATATTTAAAAGTAACATAATTTTTACTTTACGCTTTAAAATGTTACATTGTTTGTCCTTATAACCTAACCCAGTTAGTTTTACTCGTTAAGATAGGTCAATTGCGTTGCACATGAGCGCAAATTCGTCAATTTACCTATTTAATTTAAACATTTTAATAAACAAATTAAATAACTTGATATATATATATATATATATATATATATATATATATATATAGGGTAAGGATCCTACGAGAACTCTTTGCAAATTGAGAACTTTGAGAACCATTTTGGACCACTAAAAACAACTTTAAAAAAGTATTTAAAAAAATCATAAAACAAAAAATAACAAAATTTTTTAAAAAGTAAAAAAACCAAAATTCTTATATTTCATTCCGGTTTCATTAAAAAAAGGCGTATTATACACATATGTATAATTTTATTTAATCTTTAGTTACGTAATATACACATGTGTACAATATCATTTATCTTAAATTATACGTATGTGTATAAAAAAACATGTAAATGTACATATATGTATATATTATACACAATATATATATATATAATTTTGCTAAACCGAGTTTTTTTATGAAACCGGAATGTTAAAATAAGAATTTTGTTTTTTTTACTTTTTTCATTTTTGTGTTTTTTTTATTTTATGATTTTTTTATTTTTGGGTTTTTTGTGGTCCAAAATGCCTCTCATAGTTCTAAATTTCAAAAAAGTTCCCTCATGATCCTGATCACACACACACACACACACACACACATATATATAAAATTTAACCCACCCACCCCCTCTTCTTCTTCCTCTTTTCCTGCCACCAAGCTCTGTCTCCGACGAGCCACCGCTGCCGCCGTCTTCTCCGACGACGAAAACCATATCCACTCCCACCAGAAACCACCACCACCAATACCGCCGCATCGACATCTTTCTCTCCGCTACTTTACCTATTCAAACTCCATCGTCACAACACACTTCCTCCCCAAAACTTCTGCACTAATTTGCTACTCACTAAAATTTCACCTCAAGTTCATCAACTTCACGATGCACACTTCGTGTTTTATTGCTAGGGTTTGAAAATTGAAACATCAAATTCCATATCTATTCACACCTCCTCCACCACTACTTGCCTTCGCCGTCATGGTGGTGGTGGTTTCTAGCGGTAGTGGAGATGGTTTTCGTCGTCGGAGAAGACAACGCCGGCGGTGGCTCACCGGAGACGGAGCTTGGTGGCAGGAAAGAAGGAAGAAGAAGAAGGGGTGGGTGGGTGGGTTAAATTATATATATATATATATATCAAGTTATTTAATTTGTTTATTAAAATGTTTATAATTAAATATGTAAATTGACGAATTTGCCCTCATGTGCAACACACATGACCTATCTTAACAAGAAAAACTAATTGGGTTAGGCCAAAAGGACAAACGGTGTAACTGACGTGAAGTCAAAGACTCACTAAAAAATAAACCAATTACAAATAATTAGATAGCGGTAAGTGGGTGTCGAACACAGAGAGTTTGTGGAAAATGTGTTTATAAGTAGCTTTGTAATCTGACTATATTAAACTTAATGCATAAAATAAATTCAAATATTTGGTTGGTTGATTTGATTTACAAAAATAACTGAAAACAAGTTAACGAGTTTAACTGAATCAATAAAAAGAATGCTCTCTCCCGATTTCAGGTTTCCAAGATTGATAATGTTAACTTTTACTTTTACTTTTGGGATGAACCACATAGATATAGTTCGTAAGTATGTGTTTGATTGTGATAAAAGAGGACTAAGTAATTGGATTGTAAAAACGCAAGGTTGTCACTCGATAATCAGTTTTATATAGCCAACCCTAATTCCCTTCCAATTAATCCTGATTGCATATGGCACCAAGAACTAATGGTCAAGAACACGAATTACGCTATACTAACAATTACTAATCAAACTCACAATCACCATAGCAATATAATCATAAGATTAAACTACCATCCCACAAATAACATAAACAATTAACAAACATTCAATTGAAAACATTTCAATTCGGGAGAGAATACAAAGGATTTTAGCCACACATAATTTGATTCATCATCACATCAATTAGAGTATGCATATGAATCACAAACGCCAAATCAACGATTACAATTACCAAACTATTGTTCTTGGACTCAAAATTCGCCTCTAGGTCGTTCTCAAATGTTGGATGAATGAAAAGACACCCAAAAACGGAATAAAAACAAAATAAAACGGCAATTACAATCTCCAAACTATGGCACGCGGTGCCCAACGTGGGCCATGGTGACTTCCACTGTTGACCAGAACACCACGGTACGGTGGGTTCTGGTCATTTTGATCAGCTGGACTGTGGCCCACGGTTCAAACCGTGGGCCACGCTGGTCTTCAACCACATTCTCCATTTTTCTCATTTTCTCGCCTTCTCAAGTCTCCAGTTCCTTCGGTTTCCTCTTTGCACGTCATATAAGCTCCAGAACCTCCCTTTTTAACCTGCAAATAACCACACAATAGTAGTTATCTCGTCCCATGAAATTAGCACTTATTACATAGCATTTTATATCGTATAAACGCACTTACGGGTCATACTCCGATGCACCTGTCAGTATCCGTGACCCGAATACCAAACCAGAAACCCGTTTAGATTTCTTGAACCGAAATTCTCATCGTAATCAAGGAATGAATGGGCTTGTTAATCATACCAATTGTTGCCTGCCGACACCCATATTATGGTATAATCGATCATAATTATTCGTATTAACTTATTATCAAGGCGACCTAAGTTCTTTTGGGTATTATACCTTAGACTTTGTTATAACGCAATTAAGCGTACTATTATAACCCTTTAACCATCGCCGACATAACCCCCTTAAATAATTGGATTATCTCAACCTAATTATTACATGTTTGTGTTGCGCTATTTCCGGCTTTGTTTTCTTCCTTTTAACCATCGATTAATCGTTGATACTGGTAATTGGTTATATGTTAAGACTCGTCATCATATCTGGATCATTAAACCTATGGTTAATCGGCCAATCCCTAAATGAATTGGTCGATTAGGAATCTAGGGTCCGTATAGTTTGTGTGATTATGCCTGTCTGTTTATAAGTTATTGTTTAGATGATATTACCAACTAATTTGATGGAGCAGTTGGTTTTGTGTGGTTGCGTTTAAGACTTAGATGGCTGGGGGCGCGGGTTTGAGCCACCTTCAGCCTGTTTTTGTTTGTAAAAGTTATTTAAGTTTATATATAAATATATTTATCACCTAATTTGTATTTTTACATATTATAAATACAATAACCAAAGGATATTTTTATAAAACCGACACATTTACTAATCGTGTTTCAAACTTTGATTAAACACCATATATTTATGTTTATATATATATATATGTGTGTGTGTGTGTATGTGTGTATGTAAGGCCCCGGTCCTGGTGCCCTACATTGGTGTTGGATTTACTCATAAAGACAGTTATAAATATTAGAGTTAATTAAAACTTTTTGCGCAATATAAAATTTTCAATAAACATTTCATATCATGTCATAAACTTGTCTTAAATACACATAATTTGTCATTCATAATAAAAAAAATTATTCATAATACATCATAAGTCTTTGGATGCCAGCTTCTTATTTTCATGCCATGTGTCATCCTCAAGCTAGCTGCCTCATCCTACTCACCCGCGTGCATACTAAAAGTCAGCTACGCTAAGTGAGTTTTAGTTAATCAGGAAACACACAATGCATGCACTTACCTTCATATATGCACCCAAGGATACATATTAAATACTTTACTTACTACTTTTCTATCAATAATTCGTACATTTATACATACGTTCATACTTTTATACTTCCATGCTACATACTTTTCTGATCCCTTCCTTTTTTTATATCTCATATTAGGATCTGATCCCTTTCCCTTTTCCTTTTCTATCTCAGAAATTTTTAGGGTCTGATCACTTTCTTCTCTATCTCATATATTATTAGGGTCTGATCCATTTCTTCTCTATCTCATATATTATTAGGGTCGGATCCATTTCTTCTTCTACAACCGTACATACGTTTCGTTACATCCTTCATTAATTACTTTCATACATACTTCTAATCTCATACACATATAATTCATTCATATATTACACACCTCATACATATATACCATTCATACATATTCATATATCATACACTTATCACTTAAGGTAAGTGTATTAACTATTCACATCGATTATGCACACAACCCCAAAAACATAACAAGGAAATGGGGTTAGAAACTCACATGTCTCCTGTTTCTTTCCGAGTTTATAGTAATCCGCTTCTTTAATTGAGCAAGGCTAATTGGTATGATAATTACATATAGAAATCACTAACCTTTTACACATCATTTAAGTTTGCTCCTAAAACTTCTAAGTCTGGAGTATCCTATTCGAATGTGTATTCCATTTGAATGGAGTATTCTATTCTAATGGAGTATTCTATTAGAATGGGCATTCTATTCGAATAGGGTATTCCATTTGAATGGAATTAATTTCTAAGTATGGAATATTTTATTCGAATAGGGTATTCCATTTGAATGGAATTAATTTCTAAGTCTGAAGTATTCTATTCGAATATGGTATTCCATTTGAATGGAATTAATTTCTAAGTCTAGAGTATTCTATTCGAATAGGGTATTCCATTTGAATGGAATTAATTTCTAAGTCTGGAGTATTCTATTCAAATGGGTATTCCATTTGAATGGAGTATTATATTCTAATGGAGTATTCTATTCTAATGAGCATTCTATTCGAATGGGTGTTCTTTTTAAATGGAGTATTCTATTCTAATGGACATTCTATTCGAATGGGTATTCCATTTGAATGGAATTAATTTCTAAGTCTGGAGTATTATATTCGAATAGAGTATTCCATTTGAATTGAATTAATTTCTAAGTCTGGAGTATTCTATTCGAATAGGGTATTCTATTTCAATGGAATTAATTTCTAAGTCTGGAGTATTCTATTCGAATAGGGTATTCCATTTGAATAGAATTAATTTCTAAGTCTGGAGTATTCTATTCGAATATGGTATTCCATTTGAATGGAATTAATTTATAAGTATGGAGTAGGGATGAGATTGGGACCGTACCGGTACCAACCGGTCCCGGTCCCGAAAATCCCGGTCCCGAATTTCGCGGATTCTTGGTACCGGGACGGTACCAGTATTTAAGGTAAAATTTCGGGAAATTTTGGGAAATACCGGTCCCGTACCGGTACCGGTACCGAAACTTAAAACGTTGGTACCGATTCGGTACCGATTTCGGTACCGGTACCAGTCCCGAATTTGCCCATCCCTAGTATGGAGTATTATATTTGAATAGGGTATTCGATTGAATGGAATTAATTTTTAAGTCTGGAGTATTCTATTCGAATGGAGTATTCCATTTCAATAGAATTAATTCCTAAGTATGGAGTATTCTATTCGAATATGGTATTCCATTTGAATAGAATTAATTTCTAAGTCTGGAGTATTATATTCGAATAGGGTATTCCATTTGAATGGAATTAATTTCTAAATTTGGAGTATTCTATTCAAATAGGGATTCCATTTGAATGGAATTAATTTCTAAGTCTGGAGCATTCTATTCGAATATACCCACTATAGGGTATTAAATACCATATTTATCATTTTCACTTCATAATCTAACATCCACATCTATATTTTTGTGTTCTTTATCTTTTAAACATGCTCCTTTCTATTCTAGACCAAGATCTAGCTTACTTATCAATAAAGTTTACACCTTTATTGATTTCGAACCCGTTTGAGCTAGATTTAGGGTTTCTACATGAACCGTTCTTACTCATGGGTTCAATAAGTCCACTTTTAACATCAAGTTTATATATTTATAGTATAATAATACCCTATTTGCCTTAGGGATAAGTCTTAGGGCAAACCGTCCTTAAAAACATAATCTTTAGGCGAAAAGAACATACCTTTTTTACGTTTTTAGGCTACGTGTAGCTTCTATGTGCAACTATGGACTCGTGTCTCGCTTGTATAATCAAGATCTATCACGAAGTAGGCTCGGTTTTGGCTTTTGATCTTGAGCCATGATATTAGAGAGTGTTTGTGTGTGTTTTTGAGTGTGTAGGGAGGCTAGAAGATAAGAATGAGGGTTTTAGGGAGGTTTAAGGAGTATTTATACTCCCTTAAGCCCATTGACCTAAGGCCCATTGTTAGGACATGAAATGTCATGTGTATGTCCCCAGTTCTATCAGGATGGTTCGATATGAAGATAACGATCGTGAAACTAAGTTAACGGACTGAAAATGTCAAAAGAAACTGATTCGATCGAATCAGTGACTGATTCGATCGAACCAGGTCTCGTTCGATCGAATGAGAGACTCATTCGATCGAACCAGTTTTCGATATATAAACGAAACTTAGGAAATTTCACAAGAGCACACATTCCACACACAGTCACGAACCACCACTCTGCTGAAATACTCTCTGCCCGTTCTTCACGTGTCGGTCCTTTCCTCCGTCCCTAGGTGTCAAACCGTCTTAGGAATCGTTACCGCGCGTTGTTGATCACCACCGAATCGCCGTGTTAGAGGATTCCGCACTCTAACACGTTGCCCCGTGAATCGTTGGGAAACCGTGTCCCGCACCGGTCCGACAAAGTGGCATCAGAGCCTTTGGTTCTTGATTCACGTTAGATTTGTGGTGAAATTCGTGTTTTTCTCGTGAAAATCGTAATTTTTGCCGGAAAATTCCGAATTTTTGGTGTTTTTGATCTTGGTGTTCGTCGTGTTCTTGTCAAAAACTGTTAAAATTGTCATATTTTGGTGTTTTGATCTTAGAATTGTGTGTTAAAAGTTCGAGTTTCGTCAAGAACGTTCTTCGCGTTCTTCGTGTTCTTCGTATTTTTGGTGGTTTTGATCCGTTTTTTGGTTGGTCTTAAGTTGTTTTTGTGTTAAAAGTCATATTTCGATCTTAAGTTGCCCCTTGATCTTTCAAAATTCGTGTTTTTGATTCAAAATTCGAAAATCCGTCAAAATCTTCTAATTTTGGAATTTCCAGATTTTCCGATCGAACCAGTCTATTTTTGGAACTCATTCGATCGAATAGCCTTCCTATTCGATCGAACAAGTTTGAACTTTGACCGAATCAGTTTTTCCCGCCGAGAATTACTCCTAGTTCATTCGATCGAACCAGATTTGTTCATTCGATCGAATTAGTCACCATTCGATTGAATAAGTCTTTTATTCGATCCGTCGATTCGATCTTTGTCTTATTCGACTGTCAGAACCCGTTCGATTGAACCAGAAACTCTTTCGATCGAACTTCTCAACCCATTCGATCGAACCAGATTCACATTCGATCGAATAACTTTCGGAAGATCAGATCTGTATTTCAGAGAGACATTCGATCGAACCAGAACACATTCGATCGAATAGGTCACTCATCCGATCGAATCAAACTCATTCGATCAACAGTTAAACGTCAAAGCAAAGAAACAAAGATGGCTACAAGTTCGAGTACCAACAAGAGGATTCAATCGATTCTCGAAAGTGATTCTGAATCGGGAAGCTATAACAAGCCACCAAAGCTAATGACTTTAAACGAATTTACAACCTGGAAGACAAGATTTCAAATTCATATAACAGGTGTAAATCCTGGACTTTGGGAAGCTGTCCAGACAAGTTGGGTGCATCCAACGAATGATGATGGTGAGTCGTTGAGCTACTTTAGGCTATCTGAAGAACAAAAGATAGCCTTCGATGCTGAGAAGAAAGCCTTCTCCTTACTATCACAAGCACTCTCCACTGATCTTTTTCATCAGTTTAACCAGTTTACTACAGCGTCAACTCTTTGGAACGCACTGGTTGACCGATGTGAAGGATCTGATTCCCTTAGAGAAATTCACGCACGGGAGCTCAAGCGTGAATTTGATCTGTTTAGTCCAGAGTCGGGAGAAGATATTGAGTCGTTACTGTCGAGATTTTACCATCTAATGTCAGAACTCAAGTCCTATAACGTCAAAACTACAGGGACTGAGAAAGTTAGATGTCTTGCACAAGGACTTCCACCTAGCTGGAGCACCTTCCTGACAGTAATGAGAAGAAGTCATCAGCTGGAGACGATTCTCCTGTCTGATTTTATTAAAGAAATCAGACACGAAGAGGCTGAACTAAGAGCCTCTTCCAGAAAACCGAGATCAACTTCTGACAAATCACTTTACATGTCAAAACCTCCTTTGTCAGATTCAACTGATCATGCTCCGATGAAGACTGCTTTTGTCTCCTCAACGTCAAATCAATCAAAGGGGACTGAAACGAGATCTTCCGTCCCACTATCAACTTCTGGAAACTCAAGTACTAACTCCGGACCCAAGTCAACGGAGAAAGCAACGTTGAATACTGAAGGCTTGGGAACAGTAACAGTGGAGGTTGCCAAAGAACACATGGCAACTCTAGGCACGATAATTGAGTCCTACAGTTTAATGGTGGCGGGTAAGCTAGGAAATAGTCATCTGGACAGCGATGACTATGAACAGCTTGACGAAGATGATATGGAACGCATAGACATTATGTGGGCTCTTGGCAGTGCGTTCCGAAGGGCCAGAAAGTGGACGAAGAAAACAGGTCAGGCCCTCTCAATAAACAACAAATCCAAGTTCGGCTTTGATAAAAACAAAGTAAAATGCTACAACTGTGGCGAACTTGGTCACTTTGCCAAGGAGTGCTCGAAGCCAAGAAGGGAAGGTCACCAATATCCCTTCCGAACCACTTCATCATCATCCACTCCTGCTGCAGCAGCTGCAACTGTCAACCTTGAGAGACAACTGGTCCCTCAAAATCAAACCGCAGCAAACAACGTCGACATCAACAACGAAACTGCTCTTGCAGTTCAAGGGGATGAAGGCGAGACATGGAACTTGAGCATCAACATGGCTGATGTCACAGTAGTAGATGAAAACTCTGAAACAGAGTCTGTTGTTTCCTCGACCAATGAAGAATATACTGTCGATGAACCAGCTGCTGAAGTCCATGAAGGAGAACCTGAGGTTGAAGTGGTATCTTTGGAGATTAAGGAGGATCACGAAAAAGAGTCAAATGTTCCTCAAACATCTCCATGTTCGACAATTCCCGCAGAGGCTGCTAAAGTTGAAGAAGTCAACGAAGTAGAGTCTAAAGCAACTTCTGCATCGTTTCTGGAAAAAGCTGGGAATCTTTGCTTTGCATTCATGGCAGAGACATCAAATGCCAAGGTAAGTTCTAACCCATCAACTCCCAAACCAGAAAATGTTAAATGTTTAAAATGTGAATTGTATGAACAAGAAATTCAATCTCTAAAAGAGAGAATTGAAGATCTCGAGGCTTACAAACAAGCAGCCTCAAGATCTTTAATGGAACTGACTGACGCGCTTGCACAGAATAAGGCTTGGAAGCAGAAAGAGTCTGTTTTTAAAGAAAAGATTGATAGCCTTAAGCGTCAGAACAAGGAACTTGAAATATGTGTTCTGAATCAACAAGACTCTATCAATTTTCACATAAATAAGAATAATGTTTTGAAAAAAGAATTGGAAAACTTGAAAGCTGATTTTGAATCATTGAATTTCAAATTAAAAAGTTACTCAAATTCATCTTATTTATTAGAACACATCATTCCCGAGTTCCGAGGCAAAAAGGAAAGAGGCGTGGGATATAACAATGTCCCACCCCCGATCCTGAATCAATTTTCAAGCACACCAGGAGCTGTGCCGGATGATGAATCAAATGATTATATACCCGAGGACACAAACCAAATTTCTAAGTCTAAGGGTAAAGAAGTCATTGACCCGGCTCCTGAGTCCAAACAAAATGTTGATGCCACAGACTTAGGTTCCACAACTAAATCGGGCCCACCACCATCTAAGTCAAAGGCAACAACAACAAGAAGTTCTCAGAAGAAAAAGTTTAATCCTAAATCTGAGAAAGTCTATGTGGAACATAGTACCCAGTTTGTAAAGGAGGGTAACGTTAATGAAAAACATAATTTCTCAAAACACCCTCCTAGACAAACTCCACCCCAAAATGTCAAATCCAGGGGGTACTATGATAACAGACAAAACCAGAGTTATTTCTCTCCACCAAGTCAAAGGGGGAGAAACTACTGTTTTTCGTGTGGAGAGGTAGGGCATATAGCAAGATTTTGCTATAAGTACACGGATCCTAAGCAGTACATATCGACTCCGGATCCGAGGTATGTCAAGTCACCTCCTAGGAGGCGACCGACCATTGACATTCAAGGTCAAGAACGGTTTCACACACCTAGGTCGGTTTCTCCTCGGAAACCTCAGCCAACCTCACCACACCAATCCCCAAACCCCTCAGATCCAAGTGTTTCCACTTCGACAAGTGAAACTCAGTCTTCAACCAGCTATCTCAAACATGCTGAGAAGAAGACTGACTTTTGGAAACCTAAGAAAACTAACACTGTTGATAACAACGTCAAATCTGAAAACAGTGTTAATGAGGGTAAATGGATTGAATTGTTCATTCGTGATGAAGAAGGAAAACCCAAGACCTTAAGGGCTTGGGTTTCCAATGATATTTAAACCTTTTGTTTTTGTGTGCAGGTTGCTCTATATGATCCAAGATTCAACATGTGGATCATAGACTCAGGAGCTTCCAGGCACATGACTGGAAACATGAATCTCCTTTCAAGTGTCAGACAAATAAAAGGAGGTGCAGTTTCCTTTGCAGGAAATCAAGGAGGTTATATCACGGCCCAAGGAATGGTGTCTAATGGGCGAATTTCGTTTGAGAAAGTAAATTTCATCAAAGAGTTGGAGAACAACCTGTTGTCGATAAGTCAAATCTGCGACAAAGGTTTCAAAGTTATGTTTGACGACCGAGATTGCCACATCTTGCCTAAGGATTTCAACTTTCCTGAAGACAAGGTTTTAATGTCAGCTGCACGCCAGAGTGATCTTTACATTCTGGATATGGCTAAGGCAGGGTCAACGTCTCCAACGGCGACATGTTTCGTGTCCAAGGCATCCGAACGTGATACTGTCTTATGGCATAGACGGATGGGACACATAAATGTCAGGAACATGAACAAGCTTGTGCACCGCAGACTAGTTGAGGGAGTTAATCTGAGAAGTTTTCGTCTCCCTGATTCATGTGTGAAGTGCAAAGCCGGAAAGCAGATAAAAAGGTCCCACAAGTCTAAGAGTTTCCACTCAATTGATATTCCGTTGGAACTCCTTCATATGGATCTTTTTGGCCCAATAAGCGTCAAAAGTATCTCTGGGCACTCATACTGTCTAGTGGTTACTGATGAATATTCTAGATTCTCTTGGGTGTTTTTCTTGAAAGTAAAATCAGAAACGTTTGGGTGTATACAACTGCTGGTTACAACTATTGAGTCTCAATACAATCTGAAGGTTCGAAGAATGCGGTCAGATAACGGTACAGAATTTAAAAATGCGAATGTTGAAAATTTCTGCAAAGAAAAAGGGATCGTTCAGGAGTTCAGTGCCCCATATGTTCCACAAATGAACGGGGTTGCTGAAAGGAAAAATCGTACGTTAATCGAGACAGCAAGAACAATGTTAGCCGACTCAGTGTTACCTGTTACGTTTTGGAGTGAGGCAATTGCCAACGCCTGTTTCACATTAAATCGGGTAGGCATCGTCAAGCGCCACGGCAAGACAAGTTTCGAGCTTCTTCAACGACGAAGGCCTAACTTAGAGCACCTGGAACCATTCGGGGCTCTTTGCACGTTACTTAAAAGGCAAGTTGATAATAAGTTCGAGGAGAAGATTATCAACGGCTATTTTCTGGGTTACAGCATACCTCTCAAAAGGGTCTTCAACAGAACAACAAAATTAGTTGAAGAATGGTACCATGTCGATGTTCAACGCTACACAGAACCAGCCAAGGGGACAGGAGAAGACTGGTTGTTTGATTATGACAAACTGTTCAAGTCATTCAATCTGTATGAGATTGCTATTCAAATGATGTATGAGGCGCAAAATGCACCTCCTGATGAATCTTTGCAATCTTCAACTCATCCTGGTCCGTCATCATCTTCCTCCACAGAGTCTAGCGATCAAGTTCAAGAATCTTCCGAATCTGAATCTGAAGATGAATCTCCAGCAGATGATGTACAATCGGCACCAACTCAGGTTACGTCACAACCTTCATCGTCAAATCAAGAAGTGCCGAATGCAGATCAGCCTCTAACGTCTACTTCAGAGGCACCACAATCCGCTCCAGTTCCTGAGCCGAACTTAACTAACTTGGAACAAAATGTTGTCGTTTCTGACAATCCGGTTGTTAGGACTGAACGTGATCATCCACAAGACAACATTATAGGGGACTTTCAACAGGGTGTCAAAACTCGGCGACAGCTGAATTTTGGTCTCTACACAGAAATGATGGAGTCAGGATCAGTTGCTCTTAATGCCCATGAATGCTTCTTAGCACAAGAAGAACCACACAGCACCACCGATGCGCTGAAAGATTCCAACTGGGTCTCAGCCATGCAAGAGGAATTATTGCAGTTTAAAAGACTTGGTGTGTGGAAGCTGGTGGATCTCCCCAAAGGAAAGAAGAAAATTGGCACTAAGTGGGTACTAAAATGTAAACGTGACGATCGTGGAGTGATTGTTCGCAACAAAGCCCGCCTGGTGGTCCAAGGGTTTAGGCAAATCGAAGGCCTAGACTACAATGAGGTATATGCTCCGGTTGCTCGTTTGGAGGCAATCCGGATGTTCTTGGCGTATGCATCTTTCAAGAAATTCAAAGTATATCAAATGGACGTCAAGAGTGCCTTTTTGTACGGTCACATCGAAGAGACCGTATATGTGGCACAACCTCCAGGTTTTGAAGACCCATATCACAAGGACAAAGCCTATCTGCTCAACAAGGCTTTGTACGGTCTTCACCAAGCCCCGAGAGCTTGGTATAAAGAACTATCCAAACACCTTCTGAACAACGGGTTTAGAAGGGGAACCATTGACTGCACACTATTCTCAAAAGAAAAAGAAGGAGATCTAATTATGGTACAAGTGTACGTGGACGACATCATCTTCGGGTCCACGAATAAAACACTTTGTAAGGAGTTCGAACAAGTGATGAAAGAAAAATTTGAAATGAGCTCCATGGGTGAGATGAAGTTCTTCTTAGGACTTCAAGTTGATCAAAAAGATTCCGGGAACTCCTTTAGAGGTTAATCACGGGATTAATCCTGACGAGAAGGGTGAATTGATCAATCCAACTCACTATAGAGGGATCATCGGATCTCTAATGTACCTGACTGCTTCTCGGCCAGACATAATGTTTGCTACGTGTCTCTGTGCACGTTACCAGTCAAAGCCGAAGGTCTCCCATCTGATTGCAGTCAAAAGAATTTTGCGTTATCTGAAGGGTACTCCAGATTGGGGTCTTTGGTATCCTCATGATGATAACTTTGATCTACATGCGTACAGTGATTCGGACTATGGTGGTTGTAAACTCGATTACAAATCAACAACAGCAGGATGTCAGTTCTTTGGAAGTCGTTTAGTAACGTGGCAATGCAAAAAGCAGACGTCAGTCTCCACTTCAACAGCTGAGGCGGAATATATTGCGGCTGCCAGTTGCTGTTCTCAAGTTATTGGATTCAGCAACAAATGCGTGACTACGGTATTGAATGTTCTACTACTCCCATATATATTGATAATTCTGCTGCAATTTCAATTACCAAAAATCCGGTCCATTTTAGCAAAACGAAGCACATCGAAATTCGATATCACTTCCTTCGTGACTGTTACGAAAAGAAGTTTATCGATGTGATAAAAATCCCCACTCAGGAACAACGCGCAGATCTCTTCACTAAAGCATTTGATAAACCACGGTTTTTATATTTACTAGAGATCAACGGCGTTAAACGTACATCAGATGAAGTTCCTGAAGATATCATTTAATTTGTTTTCATTTTTTCTTTTCTTAAAAATTTGAAAAATCCAAAAAGATTTTGTTTTTTATAAATTTTAGGGGGAGAAAGGTTTCAAGAAAAACCAAAAACAAAACCAAAAACAATATAAAATTTTCAAAATTTTGAGAAGTTGATCTTGTTATAAGAAAGATGATAGTACACAGACGCTATCATACTGAGACATCAAAAAGATTTGTACAGCTTATTTTCATTTTTCTTATCTTAAATTTTTATACATCACTATCGCTTAAAATTATGTCGATTACCTCAGTTTGATGGACACATTTTCGGATGTGTTTTGGTCCTTACTTCTACTAGTAGATTATGAGGATAGCCATTAACCAGATGACTGAAAGTGATTGGGGCGAGTTTTGATGGGTTTTTATTCTTTCGCTGAAAATTAGTCGGTTATACTGAGTTAGAAGGACACATACTCGTATGTGGTCGGTCCAGTTGATCCATTGGATCTTCAGGATAGCCGTTTACCTGAAGACTTTGACTTGATCGGGGCGAAATAATTTAAACGTTATTTTTAAAGACATTCTTATATATTCATAAAATGAGAAATTGATCCAACCTTGGAAAACGATAGATATACTGATTCTGTGTGCTTAACTAGTGAAGTTATTAGGCTTAAAAGGCTTTAGAACAGTCATTGTGTGTCATGATAGCTTTTTATGGTGCGTAAAAGTAGATGTGATACAAACTAAATCTACTCGATTTTACGTGGAAACTCCTTAAGAGTTTTGTATGTCTTCATATATATCTTTCCGAATGATAGGCAGAAAAGCGATTACCCAGTCATACACGAGCCCATAAGTGTTCTGATTCCCGTAAAGATAGTGCATGAAGAAACTGCAGTGATCCAGATTCGGGACTTGCAATTGTTTACTACTCTGAAGTTTTTGTAACTATATATGTGATAAAAAAAAAAAAAAAAAAAAAAAAAAAAAAAAAAAAAAAATTTATTCTTTATGAGTTATTGAAACATTCTAGAGTTAATAATGTCAAGACTTCTCAATCATGGAGTAAGAAAGAAAACGGGAAGCAGATGAAGACACTTACAACCTTAATCAGACACTATGGGTCAAGGTCAATTCTAGGTGACTTGGGGAAAGCCAAATACGCCTTGAGAATAGATAGGAGGCATCATGATCTCTGAGTTGTTATTCATTTAAATTTTGAGACATAATTGAACCTAACTCGTATCACAGAAACGATGAAAACCATTTTAAGTTATTTTCATGCTCACAACCTGTTTCTTTATGTCATAATACAGCTCAACACGGATCTGTGTGACAGTCACTTAATTAGTATGATTCCTGTTCGGATCTTTCTCACAAAAAGAATATTTATTATGTCTTGTTAAAAAAAAAAAAAAAAAAAAAAAAAAAAAAAAAAAAAAAAAAAGGTATTGAAAAATCTCAAAAAGTTTCAGTAGATGGCCATATACGTCTGTATGATTTCTTATTATAGATCCTTCTCAACCAAAAATAATGTGTTTTAAATTTTTGTACAGTTGTTTATTTCAGTTTGAATATTATAAAATATAAAAAAAAAAAAAAAAAAAAAAAAAAAAAAAAAAAAAAAAATTTATTCTGAATTAATTTTTCTTTAATTTTATTCTGCTTAAATGACGATGAGAAATCATCGTGACAGGTTGTCTGATCCCTGTCCCCCTCTCTGTAAATATTTTGATAAAAACCAAAAAGATTTTATTTCTATTTATTTTTCATTTTATTTATTTCTCGTGACAGGTAGTCTGATCCCTGTCCCTCTCTGTAAATAGTTTGATAAAAACCAAAAAGATTTTATTTCTATTTATTTTTCATTTTATTTATTTCTCGTGACAGGTAGTCTGATCCCTGTCCCTCTCTGTAAATATTTTGATAAAAACCAAAAAGATTTTAGTTTTATTTTAATTTATTTTATTTTTTTCTGTTTGTTTAAGAATCGATGAGAAATCATCATGACAGGTAGTCTGATCTCTGTCTGTTCCTACTAAATGTTTATCCAGTGTGTAGGAATGAAAGAAAACTTCATGCAGGTTGCTAAATGTTCATCTGTGCAACAGGCTGTGCATGAAAGAAAGAATGAAGTGACAAGAAAACCCAAAGATGTTTGAGCCTGATATTTTTCCATTTGTTACTAATGTATTATGATCTATATGTTCTGTAGGAACGAAGCTCTCAGGATTGGAAAATGTCTACGAAAACTAACCAAGTGTCAAAAGTTTATGTTTTCGTGCAGGTTCAAAGGCATCACGATCGATGGACGGGAAATAAGAAATTTAAAAATTTATTTTTCAAATGTTTTCCCTCATTCGATCGAATAGGTTGCTATTCGAACGAATAACTCGATCGAATGAACAGATTCGATCGAATCAGTGGTTGAGGAATGTAAACAGTTGCGAAGAGACTCATTCGATCGAATAGAATCTCATTCGATCGAATGGTCCAAACGAACAAGTCCGTTCGATCGAATAAGTCCAAAAATAGTATAAATATTCAAACTCATTCGATCGATCAGTTTTATTCGAAATATTTTACGGATTTTTGCTCTCAAATTGATTTTCCTCAAACCCTCTTTTTGATCCGATCATATTATTCGATTTTTCACGTAGATCACGAAAATGTAAGTTTTACATGTTTTTAACCGTGTTTTGATCGAGTTCTTGATCGTTTAAGTTTTCCGGGTTCGGGTGTTCTTCATTTCTGGATTTTGCTTGAATGAGTCGAATCAGTTGATTCGATCGAACGAGTCTCTTGTTCGATCGAATGTGACTTATTCGATCACTAGTTCGATCGAATCAGAAGTCAATGGGAAATTCTATCTCATTCGATTGTCTGTAATCGAACCAGATCTCATTCGATCGAATGAATAGCTCATCCGATCGAATGTGTTACTCGTTCGATCGAACCAGTCCAGAAAATTTGAAAAGTTTAAACGCATTCAGTCGTTTCGATATCTGTTTGTTCTAACACGTTTATGGTTACAGATTTAAATGGCTGAAGTTGCAGAAGTGGTTGTCCCGTACAAAACGTCCATCAAGCACAACATCGTGGCTTTTCTAGACGAAAAGTCGAGCCACGGGAAAGACTTTGCAACGGTGATAAAGTTTCTGAAGAGGTCGAGGATCTCTGGACCCATCTCTAGGATTATTGAGCCTATCATGTCTATCCAACAAGAGTTTTGGAGGAATGCCACGCACGACATAACAGTCGTGCCGTCGGTTATTCGCTCCACCGTTAGAGGGCAAGCCATCGTTATATCTGCCCAGGTCATTAGAGAAGTCTGCGGATTTGAAGATGATGAATCAGACCCGATCTCCCTACATCCTGCTGCAACTAGAGGATGTTTCGCACGTATGAAGTATGACGGCGATCTCAATGCCGGTCTGCTTCATAAAGCCAACCTGTGCCCCCAATTCAAATATTTGGCACACGTGGTGATGCACTGCTTGGGCCCTCAACGAACTAGCTTTGACAAGCTGAGGGAAAGCATGCAGTTCACCGTAGCTGCTCTGGTGATGAACCGACCATACAACTTCTCTCAGATGACTTTTGGTCATATGGTCGAGAATATCACGTTGAAGCAAGGGAAAAGTGAGAAGTTTCTACAGTACCCACGGTTCGTGCAAATGATTGTCGATACTCAAGCACCGGGATTACTGAAAGAAAACGAAGGTGATGTGGTGAAACTGGACCACATGAAGAATGAGACTCTCAACCGTCTAAAATCTTACAAAGAACGTCCAACCAGGCCACCACTCAAAAGATGCTTCGGGCATTTGGTGAATCCGTCTTACAGGGCCCCTCCTAAAAGGAAATGGAGAAATGATACCAGTGACTCAGACGTCGAAAACTTACCTTTGCAGGAATCAAGCGACGACTCTGACACTGAGGAGGTGGCGGTCCCTGAAGATACAAGGACCGAAGCTGAAAAGGAGGCTGATTCGTTTCTAAATGAAGAAGAGTTGGAAACTGGTGAGGAAGTCAGAGCCGTGGAAAATCCGGCCGACATAGATGTAGGAGAAGAAAGGCCTGCAAAGAGGCAAAAGAAGAAGGTTACTCGGAAGTATCGAAGCTTATTTCCCGATCAACCGCGTCCCTCAATGTTACCATCCGTCGGGACTTCTGCTGCTCCTCCTGCTCAACCAGCACAGCCACCAACACCGCAGTCAGCTCAACAACCTATTCCTCAAGCTCAACCTGAAATGGCCATACCTCAAAAGGTTGCATCCGAACTTGCTGATTTGCACAAGGCGATGATGAAGATGTTACTGTTCAAGGCAGAGCAAGAAGAACAGAATCGGCTCAGAGATGAGCAGATTGCTAAACTTCAAGCTGAGAACGAAATGCTCAGGCTTGAAAATAGTCAGTTAAATGCTACTGTCGCTGAACAGGGATCTTCGATCAATGAACAAGGTTCTTTGATCACCGAGCTGAGAGAGTCAAATCTACGCCTTGAAGCAAGAGTGACTGAGCTGAAGGGTGATGTTCTTCGTCTGGAAGGTCCAACCAATGTCGATGTGGACACAGACGAACTGGACTCTTCTGATGATGGAGGTGAAGGTAGTTAAGAGTATTTTGAGTGAATGTAGTAAGGACTTAAATGTTAAATCTTTTCAATTAATGATTTGTTTGTAAACCTAGTTTCATATGTAATGATATTGTATTTAATGTTTATGATATTACATATGTTTACTTAAATTTGTTGTTACTTTGTGTTTGTGTAATCAAACAGGTGATGCTGATCCGTTTAATGTCCAACCGCTGCAATCAAAAACAGCAGCGGAATATTTCACGTTTTTACTGGACAATCCAGATGAGCAGCAATTCTTCGCAAGTGGAGACTTGGAAGAAGGTGAAATTTCTCACAATTTCACAGAAGAAGAACTGGAACATATGTTTGAGCTATACAATGAAGAAACAGGCAAGTATCTGGCTTTGCCTTCAACAGAACAAACATCTTCTTCGGCTGCTACACCTGACTCAACATCATCCACGGCCGCTGATCCCTCTCAATTCGATGAAGTCGAAATGGAAGACTTGACGCAGGAAGAATATCCAGAGTACTACACGTCTCAAACTGAAGATCTTCCTAACTCGGCAAGCTTCTTTCAAAATGTAACAGAGGAGGAAATACAGAAGAAGGCTGACGAAAGGTCAAACACAATGAAACAGCCTTCTGATGCAGATCAAGCCGATTTCGTTGAGAAAACTGAAGAGTGCAAGAAAGCTTTCAACGCTATTCTTGAGAAGATAAGGTCCAGACGACAAGCAAAGCCGACCATTCCTCACACAATGTCCTATAAGATGAAGGGTCGTAGAACTTCAGGTGAAATAATTGCTTGGGCGTGTCTGAAGGATCTTAATTGCATTGCTGTCAAGAGAGAAAAAGGGGTTGAGTACTTTCAACGTATCACTGACTTGAAGACTCTTCCTACTTTTGATCTAAACCGTCTTAACTATCTTGATATGCTTTATGCAAGTTCATCTCCATTTGCAACGTATTATCAGAGTGTATTGCGAATGGAATACAGCTCAAAATGGAAGATGATCACTCCACAAAGGCCAAAGAGATATACAAGTAAAAGGGAGATCGATCCGATCACCAACAGGCCAAAGATTGTTTTGAAGTACATGCCACCACTCACGATGAAGAAGATTCCTCTAAGAAAGATGAAGCAGGACTTCTACAAAGCGTTCAGGCATTGGTACTATGACGGAAGACTGCATGAAGCAGTCATCGTGCTCAACGACAATGGAAATTGGAGCACAATTCGTATCTTTGATCCTATGTGGCTCACAAACTTGTCACGGGAGGACGTCTACACGCTGTACAAGACAGAGATTCTCTACGCCCCCGAAGACATGGAGCAAGCTTTAACGTATAGAAATGTCATTAGGATCTGCTTTGCCTATGACATACATGCAGGATCAAATTGGAAAGAGCAACAGAAGAAGTATGCACAAGAGACTGAAGCTTAATTGTCATGTTTATTTTGTTTCTTGTTGTAATGAAAGGTTTAATCTTCTGGTTGTAATTGTTTTTGAGTTGAATGTAATTTGTTTTGGAACATTGTGATAGATTGTGCTTAAATGTTTATCTAAAGTTTCAATTGACAGCTTCTCAGGATATGCGGAACCTATGGTAAGTCTGACTGACTGGACCGTTTGATCCTGAGAGAACTTCATGATGAAAGGAGTTCGTGGATGCAACATGCGCACCATTAGCTTTGAGAAAAGAGAGAGTGAGATAACTCCAAGGGGGAGTTACGATCGAGCAAGAGAACTCGATTGATTGTAAGTAAATAGAACTGGCTCCAAGGGGGAGTTTGTTAGGACATGAAATGTCATGTGTATGTCCCCAGTTCTATCAGGATGGTTCGATATGAAGATAACGATCGTGAAACTAAGTTAACGGACTGAAAATGTCAAAAGAAACTGATTCGATCGAATCAGTGACTGATTCGATCGAACCAGGTCTCGTTCGATCGAATGAGAGACTCATTCGATCGAACCAGTTTTCGATATATAAACGAAACTTAGGAAATTTCACAAGAGCACACATTCCACACACAGTCACGAACCACCACTCTGCTGAAATACTCTCTGCCCGTTCTTCACGTGTCGGTCCTTTCCTCCGTCCCTAGGTGTCAAACCGTCTTAGGAATCGTTACCGCGCGTTGTTGATCACCACCGAATCGCCGTGTTAGAGGATTCCGCACTCTAACACGTTGCCCCGTGAATCGTTGGGAAACCGTGTCCCGCACCGGTCCGACACCCATCACCACCCCTTATTCCATCTTTCATTAACCAAGTCCATACTCTTTTATTTTATTTAACTTAACTAAATATTAACACACTTTTAAACAAACACGATTCCTTTTATTTATTATTATCGAAAGTAGGATGTTACAAGTCTTCCCTCCATAAAGAGGTTTCGTCCCCGAAACCTAACTATCATTTAAACAAATCAGGGTAAAACTTGCGCATCTCTTCTCCAACTTCCCAAGTGGCATCTGATCCCTTACGATGCTTTCATATCACCTTTACCAAAGGGATAACTTTATGACGAAGTTGCTTTTCCTTGCAGTCAACGTTCTCCACAGGCTGTTCAACATAGTTTAACTGTTCATCAACCTCGATATCTACTAATGGCACATGAGACGTGTCATCAGCTAGACATTTTCTTAAATGTAACACTTGATTCTTTTTACTTCAGTGTTCACCATGTCAGGCACCAACCTAGGCATGCAGGTGAATTCAGTAGTGTACTCGCGGTGTGTCACGTTTCCCGCCTTCAAGTTCAGAAACTTCATCTCAGTCCTCTCAACCTCAGCATCAGCACAAAAACGCTTCATTACCATCTCCTTCAAGTCATCCCATCTTAAGGCCTTAATCTCATCTCGACTCTTCCTCTGCTCTATTGACTCCCACCAGTACATAGCTTCATCTCCGAATGATTGGGTAGCATAACCCACTGCTTGATCAGGACGACACTCACTAATTCGGATAACCTTATTCATGGCAGTTATTCATTTAAGAGTAGTGATTGCTTCTCCTAAACCAGTTAGCTTCGGTGGGTCACAACCCTTGAACGACTTGTAGTGACACCCACATGGGCCCTTCTTCTGTCATCAACCTTCACATACCTAACCTCACTCGAGTCACATTTCTCTCTCTCGTCATCTTTCTTACCATTCTCTCCTGACCTCTCAGCAGTTCTTGCATGACTCCCAGCAGACTTTTCAGGTTGCAGGTTTTTCACTGCAATAGCTACAGCTTGAGCAATGGCTGCCTGAACAGTAGAGTCTAGTTGATACCCTTCATGGTTGCTAGGATTCCGTCCAGCTGCACTTCCTTCTTCCCTTGAGTTAGTAGATGATTCCACAGAAGGTTCTCGGATAATACGTTGCCTGCCACAATGTCCAGTGTCACCTCATAGTCCGAGAACGTTCCTAGAGCCCGCCATTCGTATTCTATAAGAAAGGAAACACAAACGTCATCACTCATGAAACTATTTAGTACAAGGATAGTAAGTCTAATAGGTAATAACAGTGGCCAGCTGTGATTAGCTGATCAGTTAGTCCCCGTGTCCTATACACTTCCCTTTGTGAGTCTACTTGTGCTAGTTCTACTTCTAACAGTTAGACAATCAAACAGTTCATGTAATCATATTCTCCTATCTCTAGCAATTGAGCTAACTTCCTTACACCTTCTTACATTACACATGAAATTAATCATATACTTTACCTTTACTTGGCTTGCTTGAGTGACACATGGCTCTCTTGAACTAACATCCTCTTTCTTTTCTTACTTAAGTCCCATACTCTATTTGAGTCAAAGCATGTATGATGCTTAATTCTCTCGAACTTATGCTCTGATACCAACTTGTAAGGCCCTGATCCCGGTGCTCTACATTGGTGTTGGATAAACTCATAAACACAGTTCAAATTATCAGGGTTAATTAAATTTTTTTGCGGAATATAAAAATTTCAATAAACATTTCATATAATGTCATAAACTTGTCTTAAATACACATAATTTGTCTTTCATAATAAAACATCATTCATAATACATCATAAGTCTTTGAATGCCAGCTTCTTATTTTCCTGCCATGTGTCCTCCTCAAGCTAGCTGCCTCATCCTACTCACATGCGTCATACTAAAAGTTAGCTACGCTGAGTGAGTTCTATAATCAAGAAACATACAATGCATACACTTACCTCCATATATGTATCCAAGGATACATATTAAATACTTCACATACTACTTTTCTATCAAGCATTCATACATTTATACATACGTTCATACTTTTATACTTCCATGCTACATATATTGTATCTTTTCTATCTATGATATTATTAGGGTTTGATGCCTTCCTTTTCTATCTCAGATATTATTAGGGTCTAATCCCTTTCCCTTTTCCTTTTCCTTTTCCTTTTCCTTTTCTATCTTAGACATTTTTAGGGTCTGATCCCTTCTTCTCTATCTCAGATATTATTAGGGCCCGGTCCCTTTCTTCTCTATCTTAGATATTATTAGAGTCTGATCACTTTCTTCTTCTACAACCATACATACGTTTCGTTACACCCTTCATTAATTACTTTCATACATACTTTTAATCTCATACACATATCATTCATGTGACATTCGTCAATTTTGGGTCCGATTCGTTTTTGTTATTTTATTCTTATACTTATAAATCGACCCGTTTTGTAAACCGAAACTCAAGATGTATAAAATATTGGATTTTTAAGTTACCAAATCATTCCCATTTGTTCAATTTGAAAAACCCCTGTTACGGATTTGAAAACGCATTTAAAACGAGCAAAATACATCAAAAACGAACTTCTGGACGCGAAACGAACTACGCTAGACGAGCTGGAACAGCCCCCCCTGGGCACGCCGCGCTGTGCGACCAGAGCAAGAGAGGCCATCGCATGGCACGAGCTGCATCAGATCAGCAAACGTTTTTTTGTTGTATTATGCTTGTTTTTTATCCTTTTTGCATGAAACTTCTTGTGTTTAACACCCATATTTGACAACCAACATTACCCTATATATACACACTCTTTCCCCCTCATTTACACCTGCTACAACTTCAATTTCTCTCTCAAACATCAAAGATTCAAGGTTAATATTAGTGTGTTCTTGAAGGTTTGACTTCTAAAAGTCAAACTGAGTTTAATCTTTCATTTTAATTTGTTTATCTAACCTTATTAATACTTGTTTATGGTGGAACAACATATATATAATATAATACCCCTTGTTGCCTTTGGTAGTTACTTCTCCGGCTCCGGTCGGTGAGGTTTCGGACCTTGTAAGGCATGGCTTCATGGAGAACTTCGTGTTCTTGATATATATATATATATATATATATATATATATATATATATATACTTATCTAACTTTATTATTGCTTACTAGCCATGCTTAACTTCTGCTTATTTTAGTTTGTTAGTGTAAGGCCCCGTTACCGGTAGCCCTACTTTAGTGTTGGATTTACTCATAAACGCAGTTCTAAATATCAGAGTTAATTAATACTTTCGCGGAATAATAAAACTTCAACCATAACATTTTACATAGCCATCAAATCTTGTCTTATAAATTATTCATAGTCATTTAAAGCAAACATAGTCTTTAAAACATCACAACATTTCTTCGAAAAGCCAGTATCTTTGATTCCATGCCATGTGTCTTCAATCACGCGAGCTGCCTCAACCTATTTGCATGCGTGCATACTAAAAGTCAGCTACGCTGAGCGAGTTCTAGTTAATCACATAACTTACTTTTCATACACATATGCGTGCCCGAAGGAACGCTTTACATACCTAACATGTACATCATTCATCCATACATATTCATAGCTAACATACACTATAAAGGGCGTTTCACCCTACATACCTCGGATATTATTAGGGTCCGGTACCCTTCATCCTCGGATATTATTAGGGTCTGGTCTCCCTTCATCCTCGGATATTATTAGGGTCCGGTACCCACCATCCTCGGATATTATTAGGGTCCGGTCACCCTTTCTTCCATACCTTCATACCGTACCTTTCTATATACATAATTGTAAGTTTCATACATACATACATCATCCATTCTTCATATACAACAATTTCATCATCAAACCTTTACCTGGCAGTACATGCAATATCCGAATATCGTTCATGTACCGACAAGCAGTCAATCATACCATTCACATAAAACATATATCGCATACACTTATCACTCAGGATAAATGTATTAACTAATCACATCGAGTATGCACACAACCCCGAAAACATAACAAGGAATGGGGCTAGAAATGCACCTGCAGTCGGTTACGTTCACCGTTAATAGTTATTCCTTTCTTCAGTTGGGCACGGCTAACTGTATAATAATTACATGCATCAATTAACTATCACTACTCATCTCGCGTTTCTAGTCTAATTATAGCCCTCAACGAATGGGGGTCCGGGGGCAGCGCCCTTGGCAGCAGGGTCTAGGGGCGGCAGCCCCTAGCAAGGTCCAAGGGGCAGAGCCCCTGGCTGGGGACGAGCTGCCAGGTCAGCTTGGAAAAATTTTATTTCCATTAACTGTCTTATCACATTTTCCATTAGAATTTTGAATCATCATTAAATTTGCTAACTTAAAAAGTCTAAGGGCTTCTTTGTAATTAAACCATTCTTTTATAAGTCCAGGGACTGTTTTGTCATTTCATAAAACTTCTAGTTCGTTACTTGGTTCTTTAACGAATTGGTTCGTTATAACGAACTGGTCCCTGTAACGAATTGAACCCTCTAACGAACTTGTCCTTTGACAGATCAGTCCATATAACGAATCAGTCCATATAACGAATCAGTCAATGTAACGAATTGGACCTTCTAATTCGTTATCTCTGTTGACGAATGACTATAACGAATTAAGGGTAATTCGTTATCTTTTTCCTTTAACGAATTGGATACGAACTAAAGCTAGTTCGTTAATCTTTCCTTAGCGAATCAACTGACGAATTGCCTCTAGTTCGTAGATCCTCCGTTAATGAACTAGGGTTAGGTCAGAGAATGTCAGAACATTCTCTGACATTCTCTTAACCTCGTATATTTTCCGGCGCCGCCGCCGGAAAAACGATTTTTTACTCATTTTTCACCGTTTTTCGCCCCGTTCGATCCAGATCTGAGCTAGGGTGATCCCTAAGCTCATCTTAGGTTCGGTTTATGCCCGATTTCATCTGGATCTCGTGACTTAATAGGTTTAACGGTGTCGGCTCGTTGTTTCGTGACCATATCTAACGGGTTTAGGTTTATACAATATCATACTATCATTACCTCGGGTCGGTGCTCGGTTTCCTTCTTGGTTTCGGCTTAGGTAAGGAGATGACTAGAGAGAAAGCTTAAGTGTGTGTTTTGGGTGGTGTAAGGGATATGTGTAAATGAGGGATTAAATGGTGATTATGGTTTATATATTTACGGATCATGGGCTTAAGCCCATGGTCTTTTCTTCTTTCTCTCATAACCCAAGTCCATAACCCATATCCATTTACCCAACACTAGCCCAACTCATATTCTATTTATCTAAACCGATAACGACCCACTATAAAATAGACGAAATTTATTTTATTATTATAACCAAAAGTAGGATGTTACAGTTAGTCACATGTACAAGTCTTGGGTATGTGGAGACCATCTATGAACTCATTGTGAGATGGAAACCGAACCAAACCGAACTTTTGTTAAAAAGACTTGTTGTTGACTTTTTAGTTGTAGAACTTAAATATTTTCATTTGTACATTATTATACAAGATCTATGATATATGGGTATGTGGAATCCATCTATGAACTTGTTGTGAGATGGAAACCGAACCGATCCGATTTTACTCGCTTAAGACACACAAGTGTGTTTTTAGCTATCAAGGCTCGTATATTTCTTTAAAAATAGTTTACAGAATGATTTTAATTATTTTCTTAAGTACTTGGAAATGTTGGATCCAACTTGATCTTATAACAAAGTTTGGACTGGCAAAACCGAACACTCGCTTAACAAACGTTATTAGTTCTAAAACAATAGAACTATATACCTGGTTAAGTCTTATTAAATTTTGTTGAGTTATCTCATAACATTCATTATTTTGGAAAGTTGACTTTGGGTTTGACCAATTATCAAGACCCGAACCAACAACCCGAAACACTCGTTAAAACTGTTTTAGTATCTTTATTCTAAAGGGACTTGCATTCTTGCATTTTTACCCACATTATTACTTAAAAAAGGTTGAGTAAATATTAAGGTTAGATACTTTAACCCGGTTTCGAGCAAACTTACATTTTTAAAGGGTTATTATTAAAAATTCGTAAATATTTACATTTTAAACCTTAAACTTTAATCGTTTACATTTCTCAACATTTATTTTATTTAAAGACCTTCAAGACAACCTTTTTAATTCCAGACTTCCTTTCACCTATACTTTGCCCTTTAAACTCCATCCACCCGGTTATTCATCTTTTGCCGATCAAGTTTTATACTTGAACGTGAGTACTTTCATACCCCGTTTTCCATCTTTTGTTTTGGGGGTGACATTTCATACTTATCAAACTAAATGCTTTATTTACTTGAATCTTTAACCACAAACGTTATTGTATACTTTACTTGAATAATTGCCCAATTTGGTGTTCTATGCTTAAATATCTATGTGTTTATCGCTTTTGAATGGTGGAACTATAAATCCTAGACCATTTGGCAACCCCGTATGGCAAGGTGTCGTTAACGTAATGCAATTAACGATAACTATAAAATCCTAGACTATTTGGCATCCCCTTATAGTTAGGTGTCGCTAACTTGTTTGGCGATAACTATTTTATCCAAGTTTATAGCTTTTATTTATTGTTTCGTATACTAGTTTTGTGGTTTTTCCTTAATATAGATCATATGCTCTAAACTTATGAATTTCTCACCAACCTTTGTGTTGACAAACTTTATTTTATGAAATGTTACAGGTTTGACTTTGGTTGAGTCGAGAACTTGACGAAAAACGTTATCAAGACTATTAGAATATTAGTAAAATGAACAATATATTTGTTTACTTGTATTCAGTTTGTTTGTATGAACAAGATGTGTTATTTAATGATTTATGAAATAAATGAGTTGAATAAATATTGTCACTTTAATAATATCTTGTGTTTTGGGCAATCCGTTGCATCCCGACATATTCTGTCACCTTTGGTCGGGGTGTGACAGATTGGTATCAGAGCCACAAGACTATAATAGGAGGTTAGACGTAATGACATAGTATATTTTTGCTTTAGGGTCCTTATACATGTTGCCTATACGTGTTTACCCGACTTGATTGTTCAATACACATGTTTATTTATATACTTATTTATTTCATCAAATCGTAAACATACACAAACACTCGAAACATCCTAAGGTATCCTTACCTTACTTTTGTTTAATTTTATATATACACATACTTGCACGTTCATAATAATCTAAGGTATTCTTACCTTACCGCAAAACATTAGTTTTTATTACGTTTTATGGATCACGAGCTTAACTTGGATCCCGTTGTTTCAAATCTCCTTAAAGATTGTCTCATAGGAGATGACCACTTTAAGTTGTCGAATGCGAGCGTTCCGGTCGCCATCCTAATTTTCGGTGTTGAAACAATAGAACCTCGGTGGTTCGTGGACTAGTGTTTTGACATGACGTTGCATTCTGATTTATTATTTTTGTTACAATCGTTATTTGAGTCGAAGACATGAAAAAGACGCGGTGGTACGTGCACATGTTTAGACCCCAACATGGTAGTTTTGTAAAAAGGTTTTTAGTGTCGGAATATCAAGTCATGGTGGTTTATACACGATTTCTCCACCTTTAAATCTTAAAACATTATTATTACGTTTCAAGAATTTAAACCATTTTTCCTTTATTTTATTATAAATTCTTGTCACAAGTCTTTATTTATAAATGTTATTTTTTTTATTGTTAATAATTCTTTTATATCTCGATTTTATATGGTAAAGTTTTACACCAATTTTCTCATTTTGTTTTCATAAGGATTTTTATTGCAAATTTCGTTCATTAAAATCTCTTCGATATAAATTAAAAAAAATAAATATATGTATATATATAGTTTGAATCATTTCATAATGATTTTTAGTATGCCATTTATTTTCATTAAGACTATTTACAAACAAAAATTCTCATTATATAGATTTCATCATATTTTAAAAAGGTTTTATGATAAATTCTACCTTGAGTTTTCAAGTAAATCTCCTATTATATAAACTTTAAATTGTCTTTAAAGTCCTTGTACAAACATTTTATAAAAATTTACTTTTATAACTATTCCGTGTGTTTTGAACGCTCATTTCAAATATTAATTATTTAAACTTCTCACGGCATTTTTAATTATACTACATTATATAATACGCGTGGTAGAATTTTCACTACTTAAATCTATTCTCATAACAACCTTCATTATGCATTTTTGGATCATTATGAATTTTCACCAATAAAACTTGCATCATATGATTTTCCTCGTATTAATATTTCTTATGGTAGTTTCGCCTTGATTTTTCAAGAAATTTACAAGCTTATAGCTTGTAATTGTCTTGAAATCCTCATGCAAAACTTCATAGAATTTTTTTAAAAAAGAGATAAAAATAATTTACTTCGATTCCTCGATTCATAATGCCGGTCATTTCAATGTACCATGATATTTTCGTTATATGATATTAAATAACGAACTTGGTAAAATTTTCATTTCGCAAACTTCTATACTCAAAACAAACTTTCATCATTCATATTGATATCTCGTAACAAATTTCGACATTCAACTTACTCATTTTAATTTTCCTCATAAGCAAAATTTTATTTTAATCATTATAGCAAAAAAAATTTATTTGGTTTTCCTTATGACAATCAACTTTTATTTTTACAATAAACTCTAAATTAAGTAAACCTTTTTTTCTTAGTATTTCCGTGATATTTTCCACTACTTAATTTTAAGCATTTCAAGAACGAGTTACGCTACGCGGATTGGTTTATTTCAAAATTTTCTCATAAACTATTTTACAACTTATACAGACCCGACGTATTGTAACAACTCTCATTTTAGTGGAAAGTTGTTAGAAAAAAAAATGTTGTTGTGATTCACAAGCTTGAATCTCAACATTTTATTTTATATATTTTAACTTGTAATTTTAATTGTCAAAAATTTCATGTATGTCCCGATCACTATTTATAAACTATGATATTTCAATTTAATACTTATTATTAGTCGAAAATTTCCTAAACGCAACCACAAGCTTCTCACACCCATATCCCATCTCAAATTAAACCACCATTCCACTTCAAAGTTTTCCCACGTAGTCAAATCTTTCCCCGAGATGAACGAGACCTAACACGCCAACGTTATACCCTCTCCTACTCAAGTCCCATGCAAATCCAAAACCGACAACATCAACCCAACAAAAGACCCTAAACACCGACACTCTACGCCATGAAAACCTATCAAACTCACTATCCAAATACTTCAAAGACACCGACAAACACACACACACAAATGCCTTAAACATATACAAACCTAAGCTTACCCAACTACGACCCAACCCTTCGACCTATACTATGTCAAATCACCAACCGTGTCGCCACACCGTTTCCATCCAACCATAGATTTTGACATCAAGAAAAGTAGCAACCTCAAATACTCCTTACAAAATACATGTATAAACCAAATCTCAACCCAAACTAGTCAAGATCAAATTATCCAACCCAACAACTTAACCCGAGCTCAAATAAGCAAAACCTCACCTGTAAGGCCCCGTTACCGGTAACCCTACTTTGGTGTTGGATTTACTCATAAACACAGTTCATAATATCAGAGTTAATAAAAACATTCACGGAATATTAAAACCTTCAAACCATCATATTACAAAATCATACTTTGTTGTCTTAACGGGCATTCAAATTATTTAAACATAAAACATTGTCTTTAAATTATCAAAACATAACACTTCATTGAGATGCCAGTGTCTTCAATTCCATGCCATGTGCTTCCCCTCAAGCAAGTTGCCTCATTCTACTCACCTGCGTGCATACTAAAAGTCAGCTACGCTGAGTGAGTTCTAGTAAATCATACAATCATACAATCTGTTCACATACTTGCACACGTGCCCGAAGGGGTGTACATTATTCATACTTACTTTTCATACATAACTATCCATCCTATTTAAAGAGCCTTCCGCTCTATAACCTCACAGATATTATAAGGGTCTGGTCCCTAACATCACAGATATTATAAAGGGGTCTGGTCCCCAACGTCACATATATTATTAGGGTCTGGTCCCTACCATCATTGTGATTATTAGGGTCTGATCCCTACCATCACAGATATTATTAAGGTCTGGTCCCTACCATCACAGATATTATTAGGGTCTGGTCCCTTTGTTTCATGCAACTGTACCGTACCTGTTCATACATACTTTCCTTGACAATACGTGCAATCTCCGAAGAGCGTTCACGCACCATCAACATAACATACATATATTATGCATACATCATATATTCATACATACATCATATCTTACATCATACTTATCAATCATATCTTTAACTACCACCTGATGGTACATGCAATACCCGAAGTTCGTTCATGCACCGTCAAGCAATCATCATACATAAATCATACAAGGCATACACTTACCACTTAAGGTAAGTGTATTAACTATCACATCGAGTATGCACACAGCCCCGAAAACATAACAAGGAAGTGGGGCTAGAAACTCACCTGAAGTCGGTTACGTTCACCGTTAATAGATATTCCTTTATTCAGTTGGGCACGGCTAACTGTATAACAATTACACGTATCAATTAACTATCACTACTTATATCGTCTTTCTAGTCTTAGTTATTACCCTCAACGAACGGGGGTCCGGGGGCAGCGCCCCTGGCAGCGGGGTCTAGGGGCGGCAGCCCCTAGCAGGGTCCAAGGGGCAGAGCCCCTGGCTGGGGTCCAAGGTCCAAGGGCTTCTTTGTAATTAAAACATTCTTTTCTAAGTCCATGGACCATTCTGTCATTCAGTTAAACTTCTAATTCGTTACATTATTCTTAACGAATCGGGCTGTCATACGAGCTGGTTCTTGTAATGAATTGACCCCCTTAACGAACTGGTTGTTTAAACGAATCAGTTCCTGTAGCGAATTGGATAATCTAATTCGTTATCTTCTTTAACGAACTGGCTAACACAAAACAAGGGTAATTCGTTACCCTTTTCCCTTAACGACTCGGATACGAATCAGGTCTAGTTCGTTAGGCTTCCTTATGCGAATCAGCTCAAGAATCACCCTCCGATTCGCTAAGTCCCCATAGCGAACTAGGGTTAGGTCAGGGAATGTCAGAACATTCCCTGACATTCCTGCTACCTCGTATCAACTTTTCCGGCGCCGTCGCCGGAAAATCGCGGATTCTCCGGTGTTTTAACTCCTTTTTCACCGTTTTTCGTCCCGTTCGATCCAGATCTGAGCTAGGATGATCCCTAAGCTCATCTTAGGTTCGGTTTATACCCGATTCCATCCGGATCTCGTGACTTAAACGGTTTAACGGTGTCGGGTCGTAGTTTCGCGATTATGTCTAACGAGTTTAGGTAAATAAAACATCATACTAGTATTACCTCGGGTCGGAATCGTTTTCCTTCTTGGTTTCGCCTTAGAGAAAAGGAAGAACTAGAGAGAGATCTTAAGTGTGTGTTTTGGTGGTGTATGGAATATGTGAGAATGAAGAATTAAATAGGTATTAAGGGTTTATATATTTATGGATCATGGGCTTAAGCCCATGGTCTTTCCTTCCTTCTTTTCATAACCCAAGTCCATAACCCATATCCATTCTCCCAACACTAGCCTAACTCATATTCTATTCATCTAAACCGATAACGCCCATTATAAAATAAACGAAATTTATTTTATTAATAACCAAAAGTAGGACGTTACATCACCTAAATAGCCCAACCAATACTCACACAAATCATCTAAGCCTAGCCCACTCAAACGACTTAAACTCGACAAACCTCATCAATCCAACTCAAGAAAACCCAACTACGCAAGCCAACCGAAACACACTCACTTTTCACCAAATTTTCAAATCATTCACCGTTCGAGGCCTAAAACCCCTCCCTACGCACGCAAGCTTTGTTTTACCCTTAATTATATATATATATATATATATATATATGTATGTATATGTATACATACATACAACTAGTGTATTTATAACGACCCCATGTGTTCAAATAATCACTTATAGATTATGAACTCTTTCAAGATTAACGATTTACATGTTATGTCCATATTTTATAGATCATCTTTGTAAAATTTAGTATTGTCATGACAACAAAATTCCATTATGAGGATTGTTTTCAAAAGAGATTATTAAACGATTATATGCATGTTTTCAAGGTTTTAAATATTGTCACCTAAGGTGATAAATCTCTTAATAACTTTATAAATACGATGTCTCATTTTGATTGTTGAATGCGAGATTTATTCGATGACAAATTACAACTCTTCTTATTTTTGCATAAACTCAATAATCTTGGCTTTACGAATCTTTTTGGGATGCATTTATACATACTTTATATACTAGATATTGTGACACAAATTTTCGTTCGACAACAATTTATGCCAATTATTACCTCATATTATCGCAAGCATCATCACAAGCATAGTCACTTTATATAATTTATTTTCATCACAACGACTTTATGTATACAAATTCCTTTAACAAATTGGCTTACAAGATTTACTTTCGATACTGTGCAAAACGTTTCTCTAGCTACGCGTTACCGCGAGGCTATGTTATGATTATATTCATTTTTCTTGGAAATGAATGAACGGCTTTACTTAAAGACTTCATTTTTCAACTTCATTCTATATGACACACGACTTATATACTTCGTCATTTATTCGAGTCTCACTGATTTTTACAAGATGTTTCGATGACAATATTATGCACATGAGATTTCATTTTGGTGTTTTGATTATGACAGAATTCAAGCTATTCAATAACAATTTGTGTAATACGTTCAAATCCTCAATTTCGCTAAAAATTCCGTTTATCTTTTAAACGTATTTCATGACTATGTTATTTATATTGAGCATTTATGTAAACACGATTCTATGAATTATTCTACATCATTTCATCTAATCTATCAAGCGGCCTATGTGTGGCTGTCCGCAAGTTTTGGCGCTATTAGAAACAGTTACTATAATGACGATTATATAAATGGTTTCACAATAGTGGCCGTATTTACGTTTTATCATCGATTGTTTTGGTTGTTAATCAAATGCTATTTTATTTATGTTGATACAAGTATGCGTCACCCCCAAGGAACTCATCTCTTTTCTCATATTATTTGACGAAATCATATTCTCAACTGCCTATAACCTCGAGATTGTTCACTTATCGTACGATGTTATTGTTAATTGTATAATTGTTTATTCCATCTTTAAGTGTTCATTTACTAGACTCCTCAGTTTTCTCTTATCGAATTTTCGTTTTCATTTATTGGATTTTTCATTTCCATTTATCGGATTCCTCATTAACGGTTTTCAATTATTGATTTTATTTAGTACCTCGATTTATAGACATTGACATTTGTCTTGATGACTTTAACTTCAAATCTTATTTCATATTGTTTACCCTAAAATATTCTTATTTATTCGATGATCTTTACTTATTTTAACCGAATTGTTATTTTCACCTTGATTTATACCTTCGAATTTTTGTTGCTTCAATTTGGTACCCCCATTTTTCCTACTTAATTAAAAGTCCACCCAAAAAAAATTTTCAACCGCTGATATTGGCTTGACCACATTGGTAAAATTCGATAAATTTATTTACACATTCTATTATTTAAAGATTTCAAAATAAATATGTCTCTTAAACCACACAATGGAACGAACCATGTGGATCATACGACGATCTAAATAATTATGGGTGCACACTTAGTTATCGAGATCCCCGTATGAAAGCCATAGTAAGTACACTTGTGTGCGATAACTCAGACCCGAGAATGAGAGCAAAAAAAAGATAGAAATGCGAATTATGACAAGGGCATGAAGGATACACCGCCGGTACATCCTATATATAAGTGGCTTTATTATGTTTCTCATTTGTGACGTCTTTCGAGTCATGCAGGGATTTGACGTTATTCTTTTATAAAAAAAATTGTTCGTGCAATTATTTTAATAAAAGAAATATTCGTTAGTAATTATATTTTTTCTCTTTAATTTTATTTTAATTTCAGGACGAAATTTCCTAAAGTAGTAGATTGTGACATTCGTCAATTTTGGGTCCGATTCATTTTCGTTATTTTATTCATATACTTATAAATCGACCCGTTTTAACATCCTAAAATTTCAAAAGTAATATTAATTATATTACTTAATATTGATTGGAAAGGTTTACTCGGGTTAGTGGGAAATTAATAAGATTAAGTAGGGGTTAATACGAGTTGGGCTTGTGTTGGGATAAGTATATGGGTAATGGACTTGGGTGAAAATGGAAGGAAGATAGACCATGGGCTCAAGCCCATGACCCATCATATAAATACTTTCATTATGCCTAAATAATTCATTTACGCATATTCCTTACACCACCCGAAACCAACACTTAGCTCTCTCTCATCCTACTTTTCTCTCTCTAGCCGAAATCACCAAGAAGAACCGATCCCGACCCGAGGTAATGATAGTATGATGTTGTTTGAAATCAAACCTATTAGATTTAGTCACGAAACGATGAGCCGACACCGTTAAACCGTTAAAGTCATGAGATCCGGGTGGAATCGGGTATAAACCGAACCTAAGATGCGCTTAGGGATCACCTTAGCTCAGATCTGGATCGAACGTGATGAAAAAACGGTGAAAATGGTGGCGAAATAAGCGAGATCTCGTTATTCCGGCAACGGCGACTCGGAGAATGTGTGTACGAGGATGTCAGAATATTCTGACATTCTGACCTAAACCTTGTTCATTAACGGAGACTTAACGAATTAGAAGGTAATTCGTTATGTCATTCGTCAAGGGGAGATAGCGAAACAGACACAATTCGTTAAGCCTTTCGATAAGGAATAAATGACGTACTAACTCCAATTCGTTAAGTAGTTCGTTAAGGAAGAATTGACGAATGAACCCCCAGTTCGTTAAGTTCGTTAAAGGTTCAATTCGTTAAAGGACCATTTCGTTATAAAAGTCCAATTCGTTATGAAATATGATGAACTAGAATAACGAATCAGCTAAGGAAAGATAACGAATCAGCTAACGAATTAGGATAACTAAGCTGGTTAACGAATTAGATCATGTGCTAGATAACGAATTAGACTGTGATCTGATAACGAATTAGGCTTAATTCGTTATAGAAAATGTGATGGCGAATAAAAATAATAATTTAAAATTCTAATGAAAATTGTGTTAAGACAGTTAAGGTAAATAAAATTTTTCCAAGCTGACCTGGCAGCTCGACCCCAGCCAAGGGCTCTGCCCCTTCTGCTAGGGGTTGCCGCCCCCTAGAACCCAGCTGCCAGGGGCGCTGCCCACAGACCCCCATTCGTTGTGGGTTATAATTAGACTAGAAACGCGTTATGGGTAGTGATAGTAATTGATATGTGTAATTGTTATACAGTTAGTCGCGCACAGCTCAAGAAGGAATACTCAATTAACGAAAGAAGTAACCGAGTTCAGGTGAGTTTCTAGCCCCACTTCCTTGTTATGTTTTCGGGGTTGTGTGCATACTCGATGTGATAGTTAATATACATACCTTAGGTGGTAAGTGTATGCTTGGTATGATTTATGTATGATGATTGTTTGACGGTGCGTGAACGATCTTCGGATATTGCATGTACCGTCAGGTGGTAGTTAAAGATATGATTGATATATATGAGTATGAATGATGTGTGTATGTTATGTTAATAGCTTGTCGGTACGTGAACGATCTTCGGATATTGCATGTATTGCCAAGAATAGTGATGATTTCCTTATATGGATATTAAATAATAACTTATAGATAGAGTTCCCTCTACGGATATATATAGAGTGTCCCTTTAATGGAAAACATAGTGTTTCTTTAATGGAAAGCATAGTGTTCCTTTAATGGAAAGTATAGTGTTACTTTAATGGAATGCATAGTGTTCCTTAGATGAAAAGCATAGAGTTCCTTCTATGGAAATACATAGGATATTCCTTATGGAAGTATATAGAGTGTCCTTCTATGGAGAATTATTACGGAGCATCCTTCTAGGGAGAATTTATACAGAGCGTCCTCCTATGGAGAATATATAGCATGAGTAATAGCCATGGTTCTTTTAATAGATATAATGTGATGTTCCTCTTATGGATTTTTATACAAGGTTAAGATATTAATATGTATCTTCAGATTTGTATGTATATGAATGTAATTGTATTTATGGTATGATGTATGATTAAATAGAACTCACTCAGCGTAGCTGACTTTTAGTATGCACGCAGGTAAATGTGTTTAACGAGCTAGCACGAGGAGGGCACATGGCATGGATCGAACGGCTGGCATTTGAAGATGGAAGATATGATGTTTTAATATGATGATTTATTTTAAGGTTTTAAAGAAAAGATTAAATATTTTTGTAACGAATGATTTAAGTTCACGTTTCCGTGAAAGTTTTAATTAACCCTGATTGTAAGAACTGTGTTTATGAGTAAATCCAACGTCCAAATGTGAGGCACCGGTAACGGGGCCTTACAGCATGGATTGAGTGGCTGGAATCTGAAGATGGAAGAAACGATGTTTTAAATATAATGTTTTGTATTATGGTATAAAATTAAAGATTTAATGTTTTGTAACGAATGCTTTAAGTTGACGTTTTCGCAAAAGTTTTAATTAACTATGATTGTAAGAACTGCGTTTTTGAGTAAATCCGACGCTAAAGTAGGGCTACCGGGAATGGGGCCTTACAATTTTGTAAACCAAAACTCATGATATATAAAATATTGGATTTTTATGTTACCAAATCATTCCATTTGTTCAATTTGAAAAACCCCTTTTACGGATTTGAAAACGTATTTAAAACGAGCAAAATACATCAAAAACGTACTTCTGGACGCGAAACGAACTACGCTAGACGAGATGGAACAACCCCCCCTGGGCACGCCGCGATGTGTGACCAGAGCAAGAGAGGCCGTCGCGCGGCGCAAGCTGCATCAGATCAACAAACATTTTTTTGTTGTTTTGTGCTTGTTTTTTTATCCTTTTTGCATGAAACTTCTTGTGTTTAACACCCATATTTGACCACCAACATTACCCTATATATACACACTCTTTCCCCCTCATTTACACCTACTACAACTTCAATTTCTCTCTCAAACATCAAAGATTCAAGGTTAATATTAGTGTGTTCTTGAAGGTTTGACTCCTAAAAGTCAAACTGAGTTTAACCTTTCATTTTAATTTGTTTATCTAACCTTATTAATACTTGTTTATGATGGCACAACACACATATATATAATATAATACCCCTTGTTACCTTTGGTAGTTACTTCTCCGGCTCCGGTCGGTGAGGTTTCGGACCTTGTAAGGCATGACTTCATGGAGAACTTCGTGTTCTTGATATATATATATACTTATCTAACTTTATTATTGCTTACTAACCATGCTTAACTTATGCTCATTTTAGTTTGTTAGTCACATGTACAAGTCTTGGGTATGTGGAGACCATCTATGAACTCATTGTGAGATGGAAACTAAACCAAACCGAACTTTTGTTAAAAAGACTTGTTGTTGACTTTTTAGTTGTAGAATTTAAATATTTTCATTTGTACATTATTATATAAGATCTATGATATATGGGTATGTGGAATCCATCTATGAACTTGTTGTGAGATGGAAACCGAACCGATCCGATTTTTACTCGCTTAAGACACACAAGTGTGTTTTTAGCTATCAAGGCTCGTATATTTCTTTAAAAATAGTTTACAAACTGATTTTAATTATTTTCTTAAGTACTTGGAAATGTTGGATCCAAGTTGATCTTATAACAAAGTTTGGACCGACAAAACTGAAAACTCGCTTAACAAACGTTATTAGTTCTAAAACAATAGAACTATATACCTGGTTAAGTCTTATTAAATTTTATTGAGTTATCTCATAACATTCATTATTTTGGGAAGTTGACTTTGGGTTTGACCAATTATCAAGACCCGAACCAACAGCCCGAAACACTCGTTAAAACCGTTTTAGTATCTTTATTCCAAAGGGACTTGCATTCTTGCATTTTTACCCACGTTATTACTTAACATAGGTTGAGTAAATATTAAGGTTAGATACTTTAACCCGGTTTCGAGCAAACTTACATTTTTAAAGGGTTATTATTAAGAATTCATAAATATTTACATTTTAAACCTTAAACTTTAATCGTTTATATTTCTCAACATTTATTTTATTTAAAGACCTTCAAGAAAACCTTTTTAATTCAAGACTTCCTTTCACCTAGACTTTACCCGTTAAACTCCATCCACCCGGTTATTCATCTTTTGCCGATCAAGTTTTATACTTGAACGTGAGTACTTTCATACTCCATTTTCCATCTTTTTTTGGGGTGACATTTCATACTTATCAAACTAAATGCTTTATTTACATGAATCTTAAACCACAAACGTTATTGTATACTTTACTTGAATAATTTCTCGATTTAGTGTTCTATGCTTAAATGTCTATGTGTTTATCGCTTTTGGATGGTGGAACTATAAATCCTAAACCATTTGGCAACCCCTTATGGCAAGGTGTTGTTAACGTAATGCAATTAACGATAACTATAAAATCCTAGACTATTTGGCATCCGTTATAGTTAGGTGTCGCTAACTTGTTTAGCGATAACTATTTTATCCAAGTTTATACCTTTTATTTATTGTTTCGTATACTAGTATTGTGGATTTTCCTTAATATATATCATATGCTCTAAACTTATGAATTTCTCACCAACCTTTGTGTTGACAAACTTTATTTTATGAAATGTTACAGGTTTGACTTTGGTTGACTTAAAAACTTGACGAAAAACGTTATCAAGACTATTAGGATATCAGTAAAACGAACAATATATTTGTTTACATGTATTCAATTTGTTTGTATGAACAAGATGTGTTATTTTATGATTTATGAAATAAATGAGTTGAATAAATATTGTCACTTTAATAATGTCTTGTGTTTTGGGCATTCCGTTGCATCCCGGCATATTTCGCCGCCTTTGGTCGGGGTGTGACAATTCATTCATATATTACACACCTCATACATATATACCATTCATACATATTTATATATCATACACTTACTACTTAAGGTAAGTGTATTAACTATTCACATCGAGTATGCACACAGCCCCAAAAACATAACAAGAAAATGGGGCTAGAAACTCACATGTCTCCTGTTTCTTTTCGAGTTTATAGTAATCCCCTTCTTTAATTGAGCACGGCAAACTGTATGATAATTACAGATAGAAATCACTAACCTTTTACACATCATTTAAGTTTCCTCCTAAAACTTCTAAGTCTGAAGTATTCTATTCGAATGGGTATTCCATTTGAATGGAGTATTCTATTCTAATGGATGATTCTATTCGAATGGGCATTATATTCGAATGGGTATTCCATTTGAATGGAGTATTCTATTCTAATGGACATTCTATTCGAATGGGTATTCCATTTGAATAGAATTAATTTCTAAGTCTAGAGTATTCTATTCGAATAGGGTATTACATTTTAAGGGAATAATTTCTAAGTCTGGAGTATTCTATTCGAATATGGTATTCCATTTGGATGGAATTAATTTCTAAGTCTGGAGTATTCTTTTCGAATAGGGTATTCCATTTGAATGGAATTAATTTCTAAGTCTGGAGTATTCTATTTGAATAGGGTATTCGTTTTGAATGGAATTAATTTCTAAGTCTGGAGTATTCTATTCGAATATACCTACCGTAGGGTATTAAATACCATATTTATCATTTTCACTTCATAATCTAACATCCACATCCATATTTTTGTGTTCTTTATCTTTTAAACATGATCCTTTCTATTCTAGATCAAGATCTAGCTTACTTATCAATAAAGTTACACCTTTATTGATTTCGAACCCGTTTAAGCTAGATTTAGGGTTTCTACTTGAACCGTTCTTACTCACGGGTTCAATAAGTCCAATTTTAACATTAAGTTTATATTTTTATGGTACAATAATACCCGATTTGCCTTAGGGCTAAGTCTTAGGGCAAACCGTCCTTAAAAACATAATCTTTAGGCGAAAAGAACGTACATTTTTACGTTTTTAGGCTATAGTTAGCTTCGATGTGCAACTATGGACTTGTGTCTCGCTTGTATAATCAAGATCTATCACGAACTAGGCTCGGCTTTGGATTTTGATCTTGAGCTGTGAAATTAGAGAGTGTTTGTGTGTGTTTTTGAGTGTGTAGGGAGGCTAGAAGATAAGAATGAGGGTTTTAGGGAGGTTTAAGGAATATTTATACTCCCTTAAGCCCATGGACCTAAGACCCATCACCATCCCTTATTCCATCTTTCATTAACCAAGTCCATACTCTTTTATTTTATTTAACAAAATTAAATATTAACACACTTTTAAACAAACACGATTCCTTTTATTTATTATTATCGAAAATAGGATGTTACAATATATATATATATATATATATATATATGTGTGTGTGTACATGTAATAGTTTATTAAAAATATGTAAAGGTTTTAATATTTAAAAAGAGTTTTAATCTAAAATATATATTTAATATAATCTTGTCAATCAATATATTAAGATATAGTTACAAATATTCTATAAAAGATTGTATTTTATTATTATATACTATTTACAATGTTAATTTTTAAAAGAAATCTTTATTAATAATAAAAATATATTTTTAGTTTAAATTAAACATTTAAAACAAAATCTCTTATTATAATTTTTCCAACATTTTTATATATATTTATTTAAATATTTTATTAATATACTGTTTACTATATTAATAAATTTATGTAATAATTAATTCTCGTAAAAGCACACTCGATCATCAAATCCCGAATCTCTATTTTGTTTTAGCTTTGTTATCAATCCATATTTATTTCCTCCATTATTATAATTATGATTCTCGTCTGTAATTCCCGAAGAGCGTGTTTTATCTTTTTCTTTTCGTATTCATTCCAGCTTTGCTTATTTGATCAGGTGAGTATCTCATTCCCCTCTTTTTACTCATATTATACTGTTTTGAGGAATATATGCATTCGTAGATATTTTACTATTATTTAATACTCAAACTTGCAACGGTTAAGTCATGTGTGTTTAACAATTTATGCCTAACGTGTTATATGTTTATATCCTTTACTTGAATACATTTCAAAGAGGTCCAACATATTCTCAGACTAGTATGATCATACGCCCGTCGTGTTAGCCATCGTCCAGTTCATCTGGCATCGAGCTTACCAACAGCATATTTACTTGCTCATTTGATTAAATTTCTTATCTCACTTGACATAGTTTGCTCTTTTATTTATTATTATATACTCACAAAATCTGGTGTTTTACTCACTCAACCTAGTGTTGACAAAATTATTGTATTTTTAACGCATATGCAGGTTGTCGTATGTTATGATTATCAAGATTGATTTGAAGAAACTTAAGGTTGCATGCTAGAGAATAAGATAAAAGAATTAAATTTTGGATTTTGTTTTACTTGCTTTATTGCTAAATTATGTACTTTGTTTACTTTGATGTATTTGATTATTTAATTAAATTTAATAGATATTGTCATCTTTAATATTGCATGATAGTATCTTGAGAGCAGTAAGCAATCAGCTCACGCCCCGGGATTTCCGCCGTAGGTTGGGGGTGTGACACCCGTTAGCTCGGGGTTTCACTAATCTAGAAAAATGATCTGGTTAGGGTAGTTAAGTGATGTTTGTAAATTGATAAACAGCTAGTCGTGCACAGCTGAGAAGATGGGTGGCCAATAACTCATAAAGAAACATGATTCATGTGAGTTTCTAGCCTCTTTTCTCTGTTATGTTTTTGGGAATGTGTGTATACTCTATGTGAAAGGTTAATACACTCACTTATATAGTAAGTGTATGATATCTGAATGTTGTATGTGTATATAAAGGTTAAGAATATGTGATTATATATATATATATATATATATATATATATATAGGAATGAATGTATGGTTGTATGTTTGTATGGAAAGAATGGCACCAGACCCTAATAATATCTGAGGTATGCAATTGTATGGTTGTATGGAAAGAAGGGCACCAAGCCCTAATAATATCCGATGTATGCGATTGTATGGTACGAAAAGGAGGGCACCTTACCCTAACAATATCCGAGGATTAAGGGCACCGGTCCCTAATAATATCCGAGGATAAAGGGCACTAAACCTTAATAATATCTGAGGTATGTAGGGCGAAATGCTCTTTAAAACATAGAGATAGATATGTACGTATTAGTAGACTAAACAAAGAAGTATGAAAGTATGAAAGAATGTAAGTACGAAGTATAAAGTATGAATGTATGTATGCATGCATGTATGAACGAAGTATAAGCATGTTAAGTAACCAATATGTGTCTCCAAATACATATAAGTATGTATGTGAATGAAATGAATGTTGCTTGATTAACTAGAACTCACTCAGCGTAGCTAACTTTTAGTATGCACGCAGACGAATAGGTTAAAGCTATTGAGTTGAGATATATACTTGGCATGAACTGAAGACACTGACATATGAAGAGGGATTGTTATGATGCTTTATTTATGATGTTTAAGTTATGTTTAAAGACAAGATTTGAAAATTTGTAATGAATGGTAGACCTTTTAATATTCCGCGAAAATTTTTAATTCACTATGATATTTGGAACTGTATTTATGAGTAAATCCAACGATAATATTCAGCACCGGGCTCGGGGCCTTACATATCTCGACCGTAAAATAGGTCGAAGACCTCGTTTTCACAAATCCGAGCACACTCGTATTTGGCTTTGATGCTCGTAACTTTGATCTCGTTGACGAAAACGAAGTTAATTTAGAGGACAACGACATACAAGAGTTGCCTCGACCCCCGGGGAGACGAAGTAAAACAGGGGGAAATGTGGAGGGTTCGTCGTCAACACAACCCAAGGAGGGGACCCGTGAAGACGTGGAGTGAATACGAGATATGTTCGACAGTTTTGAGATCGCGAGTCTGGACCGTCACGCTACCATCTGTGCTAATACCGAAGCCAATGCACGGTTTGCCATTCATATGCATTGCGGAAAATGGAAGGAGACATCCAGTTCCTTCGTTCAATCGGTGAAACCAAAGTGGCCGTAGAATTAGAAGAAAAACGAACACAAAAAATACGGAAAATATATGTTTAATGTTTTTTTTTCTAATTTTGTTATGTATTTTTTTTATTATTTTAACATTGGTTCTTTAGTTCTTTAATTTTTTTTGTATTTTTATTTGTTTATTTAATTTAATTAAGTTTTATTGTTTACTTTAATTATAAAAAGAAAAAAAATGACGTGACGATGTGACATAGCAATATTAAGCTACAAACCGCTACACCCTAAAATAAAAATCGTCCACTCTGCTAATGTGACGCCACATATTAAAACACTTTCGAATATAGTCCTTCCACTACATATAGCCTATATTCAATCCCCACACAAATTACCACCATCTTTTTCTAGGATGAATTTGCCGACATTTATGAATTATTCAGTGGTTTAAATAAGGTATATTACCCAAACCAAAATCATGTTTCATATGGTCACGGTGTGAAAGAATTATGATATTTTATCAATTTTCGATATGAACATAACTAAATATATTATCTATTATCTAATAATAATAAAAGAAAAAAAACAGTGGACACCTCAAAAACAAATATAATTAGTTTTTTGTGGTTACTTTTATTTCATTCCCCTCCAAAATTTCCAACTATGTCACTTTCTTCTGCTCTTTCATCCACCCCTGCAATTGTACCCTCCATTTAACCTATAAAAACCTACTCAGTTTCATATTATTCAATCTTTACTCCACAATTCTCTTCAATGGCGTTTCATCCTAACCATCTCTCACAAGAGATGGCCCTACAACAACATTTCACCGATACCGACAACATTTCCGTCTTTCGTACAATATTACCCGACCACAACCACAACCACAACCTCGCCATCGGTGGGCAGCCCTCCCCCTCTTCCCGTGCTGCCGGAAAAGACCACTGGCTTAACAGCGCCATCCTCCGGCAGCAGGGCCAGTTCGGGGGTGGGCCCACCGATGACAGTAGTAGTAATAGTAATAATAATAATAATTTTCTAAACTTGCAAACGAATAATAATTCGGAGTCTGGTGTGACAACATCTTCTCACCATCATCATCACACTGGGAATAATAATAATAATAATATTAATAGTAACAACAACAACAACCAGTGGCTATCGAGATCGATGTTGCAGAGGAACGTTAGTGATGTTAGAGGAGACGACATCGTTTCGCAAGTTTCCAGTGATTCGATTATCGCTGCGGCTGCCATGTCGTCACATGATTCGCCGGATTTGAATAATCAGTCAAGAAACATCGTCGCTGGTGGCCAGGTTACATACCCTCAAAATATTTCAATCAATTTTCAACGGTTTTAGTTCTTACATGTACCGACACCTTTTGACTTTTAATCTCACACCGTTTCTGACAGCCGTCTAGTCACGGTTATCCATATATTGTGTAAACGGCTTTTCTAATCAATAGTTTTCTTTTCAAAGTTGTCTGTCCATGGTTAGAATAGTTGTTCGGATATTGTTTAAACGGCCGTTATGTCCAATAATTTTCAAGATATTTTTTTTATTAAATTTGCTATCTAAGTGTTGATATTGTTCAAACGACCGCTTTGTTCAAAATTTTCATTTTTATTTTTCAAAATTTTCATCTTGGTTGTTTGGCCTAGCTTTTTTAGTTTTTTTTTTGTGTTTGATTTGGCTTTTTAAGCTTATGCTTATTAGGTTATATAAGCTAATTTGAAAAACTTTATTTGAAGATGGTTTTTTTTGCTTATTTAAAAAGTTTATTTGTGTAAGGGTGTAAGTTACACATTCGCCCTCAAGTGATGATGGATTAGTAATTATTAAAGCAACTTGTTACTATAGCAAATTAAAAAATGGTAGATTTAACTACTTATTGTGAGTTTAGCAGCTTGTAGAATATAAGCTAATTCAAGCACTTAAAAGAGCTTATCAAATAATAGAAAATAAGCTATAAGCTACTTTAAAATATAAGCATAAGCTAAAAAATAAAAAGCTAGGCCAAACACCCCCAAAGTGTGTTTTTTAATCGTGTAAAACGAGATTAGGTGGTCTAGTTTTTTTTTTCTTTTGTTATCAGTGTTTTGGGATTGCTTATATAAGCAATTTATGACTTACTAACTTTTGAGAAAGTAAAAAAATGTCGTATTATGTGGTTATTGTAAGAAGATAATAAGTTACAAAAATTATAACTTATTAACTTATGAGAAAGATTATAAGAATATAAAATAGGAAATCCAAAGGACCAAAACACCTTCTTAATATTTTTTTTAACTGCCTCCGAAACTCTAGTCTATTCCGTTAGCTTCGTAGCCTACCATAATTTTTTATTTTATTATTTTGCAAATGCTCTGTTTTACTGTCGATGCGATTATCGATAATAATTTCTCAATAAACCTAGGGATTTGCAAATCAGATTACGGTACTTATAAAACCAGTTTGACCTACATCTTGTTACAGTTTTTGACCTGTTACCAGTCATAGGTTTTAGCGTTTGAATAGTAATAACACTTCGAGCAACGTGCCCTACATAGGTTTAGACTTTGATGATTCTTGTGACTATGTTTACAGGTGGACAATAATGATAATAATAATAATGGCGGTGAGCTAGCGGACACCGAGGTAGCCGTTGAAGCCGTAAACTGGCAAAATGCTCGGTACAAAGCAGAGGTGTTATCACACCCGCTTTACGAGCAGTTGCTATCAGCTCATGTGTCGTGTTTGCGAATTGCGACTCCCGTGGATCAGCTACCGAGAATTGACACGCAGCTGGCACAGTCGCAGAATGTGGTAACGAAGTATTCTGGTCTTGCTGGTCAGGGTAATATTGGTGATGATAAGGAGCTTGATCAGTTCATGGTATAAACATAATATTGAGACTTAATTAATTTAGCGACTTGCACTGTTTCTTGGATCGGTTTTGGGCTAAAACCAAAGCAAAAACCGAAATTTAATTTTTTGAGTTTTTGAAATCTGTGCAGTTTCGCTATTTTAATTGAGTTTGGTTAAGTTTTAGTTTTGTTATTTGAGTTTGAAAATTTTGGACCGAAAAGTAAAATTGGCAAAAAATAATGCATGTAGGTCTAAATTTTTTTTACCTAATAATTAATTTAATTATTTTACATATGGGTTAAAATATTTAAGTTAAACTATATATTAAATTTTTATAAATTACATAAAATTCAAAATAAACCTTGAAAATCTTTAAGCTCGGTTCGGTTTTAATTACACGTAAAACCGAATCCGGACCGAAAGTTTGATCTTTTTTTAACTTAAACATGAAGCCAAACTAACGGTTCTTGTTTCATTTCGGTTATATCGGATTGGTGTTTTCGGTTTTGGATTGGTTTTTTCGGTTTCAAGTATATCCCTATCATTAATATTATTATGATTAAGTTATTATGATTATTCAAAAAGTTTAAACCTTTTTATTTGATTATTTTGTGTCCTAATGCAGACTCATTATGTTCTGTTGCTATGTTCTTTCAAAGAACAACTGCAACAACACGTTCGTGTACACGCGATGGAAGCAGTAATGGCATGTTGGGAAATCGAGCAGTCATTACAAAGCTTAACAGGTTTTGTAACTTTGTATGCATCTTCATTTAATTTGTTTAATGCTAGTGTTAAGGATGGAGGTTTTAAGGTTTTTACGTGTTGGTTGTGGGGTCAGGGGTGTCGCCTGGTGAAGGGACGGGTGCAACAATGTCGGATGACGAAGAAGATCAAGTGGACAGTGATGCGAATATGTTTGATGGGAGCTTTGATGGACATGATAGCATGGGATTCGGGCCTCTTGTCCCGACTGAGAGCGAGAGATCTTTAATGGAGCGGGTGAGGCAAGAGCTAAAACATGAGTTGAAACAGGTCGGGTTTTTTTTAATAATCATATTTAACATGTTAATTATTTTTAACATTTTAAAATGTTTATTATTGGTTTTGTTGTGGTGTTTGTTAATAGGGTTACAAGGAGAAGATTGTGGACATTAGGGAAGAGATATTGCGTAAAAGAAGAGCTGGAAAACTGCCTGGAGATACGACGTCGGTTTTGAAATCATGGTGGCAATCACATGCCAGATGGCCATACCCTACCGTGAGTTTTACTTCATCCACATCTTTTAAATATGGCCACCCAAAATCTACGTAATGAGCAAATCTAAGAGTCTTTTATCATGAAAACGGACAACAAAGCAAATTACCAAAATAAATTTGTTATAAATATAAATTATATTTTCATAAATATTGGCTTTATTTAACCTGATTAACACGCTTACAACTTGATTGTTATCCGCCACCTGTTTGACACATTTATATATGAGTTAAATGCGTTGTGTTTGGTTACATGATTTTAAGTGTGTGTGGGCTAGGGCTGATTTTTTTGACACAAATAAGAATGGGGAAATTTCTCAAAAATAAATATATGAATAGTCAGTTTTTCCAAAATAAACGTTTACTTTTCAAATTTCCCAAAGCAAACATGTTCTCTAGCGTTAAAATGTTGGTTACGTGAAGATCTTTGTGCAAAACTCATTCCTCGTGGACACCATAGAGACTCGATACGTGTGATCTTAGTGGTGATTGTACAAATCTTTGTGTAGGATGCACAAAGTTTTACTATCTTAGTAAATCTTTGTGTAGGATGCACAAAGTTTTACTATCTTAGTGCATCCTGCCAACGACCATTGATTTCTTTGTGTGGGACGCGCTAAGATATATACAGCCACCACACTAAGGTTTGTACGGTCCGCGTTAAGTTTACACATGCCAAGTCTCTAGCGTCCACATGGAGTATGTTATCACATAAAGATCTCCACGCACACATTTTCGCACTATGAATACCTGTTTATCTTGGGAATTGAAAATTTAGTATTTGTTGTTCGACAATTGACCATTCATATGTTAATTTTGGGAAATTTTCCATAATAATATGGGTCATGTTCGGGTTGAACAGTTTTAACTCCCAACCCGTCAATCCAACACAATGGAAACCCCTGCGTTGACTTAATAATTCAAAAGTTGTACACACGTTTATGAACTTTACATGCACATCAGACTCACTGGTCAACTCCGAAAGCATTAAACTACATGTTTTACTTTTTTAAAAGATGGTTTGCTACCCTTCTTACATATCTTGGGTGACAAGCTAAAAAGTTACTGAGTTACTTTGATTCATAGGAAGAAGATAAGGCAAGATTAGTACAAGAAACAGGCCTGCAGTTAAAGCAGATAAACAACTGGTTTATTAATCAACGGAAACGAAATTGGCACAGCAATCCATCTTCTTCTACCGTCTTGAAAACGAAACGCAAAAGGTATTACATTTTCTAGAGTTATAGCATGTTTTTATCATAATGTAACGATTCACGAATTACCTGCCAACCCTAATTACAAAAAGAAGCAATGCAGGTGACAAAAGCAGTGACCATAACATCTGAATCAAGAAATTACAAACGGAACAAAGATCTTATGGGAGGTTACAAGAAAAGGGGAACGGGGCGACAAGATGAAAATGGGACAGGTATACGTTAAGAAGTTAAGACTCTCGAAAGTCATCTATATAGGCCAAATCTGAACCTAGGATACCCGTTGCGTATGTCATGGTGTATCTTTCAGTTTTGTTAATTAATACGATACGGGTTTATGGTTATTGGGGACACAGAATAAGAAAATATGCATGCGTGCTGTATGTGCAATAGTGTACATGGGTACAGTAGTTTTGTATCTTTTTCATTCTACTTTTAGTTTTGGATATGGTGATTTGGATTTAAATGCGTAAATGTTACCATGTTAATATGTTGCTTTAGAACCTTGGGCCTGTGCTTTATATGTTAAGGAACTAAACTTTTCTAATTCACTCCATTAATGTGTACTGCCATAAGTGTAGTCGCGGTCTATATTGCCAACTCTAGAGAACATATATCTGTGTACTTGACTCTTGAGAGTCAAAAGTGCACCAGATGTGGGCGTGTTCCGTCTCTGGAGAGTGGATAGGGTGGGTGCAATTCATGGTCGTCCATCGGTAATCCAGTGAAAAGAGAAGAACTTGAAAGATATATTTTAAACAATTTTGTCTATCAGCACTAAATTCAGCTTTTCTTTTTTTGACATAAATTACAACTTTTTAATTGACATTTATTGGTGCATAAGTTATTTTCCCCAACTTTTGATCACTCCTCTATATGCTCTATAATAGTCCTGACTAACCCAACATGCAAGAAAACAAAAGGCCAGACGGGCATTTAAGCATAACGTTCAGTGTGCGTTCAGTGTGCGAGTAACTGATAAAAGAAATTTGTAACTTATAAACATGTAAATGTGCATCTCATAACGTATCAAACTGTAAGCTGTACCTTTTGTATAAACTTGCAATAAGAAATATTGTAATAGCAACGAGGAAGAAAAAACAAAATTGAAACTGTCTTTTCAGCAAATAGATGTCAGCAGAATAAATAGAAATATTACAATAGGAGTTTGCCCTATTTTTTCTCCCAACCAAATACACTAAAATCGTTGATCTCTTCTATTACCTTTGATGTGATTGCCGATTAACTACTCTTAAGATATTGTTATTTTGCGCCTTCCATATCAGCCATAATGTGGGGAGAAATATGCTTTGAATTACTTTCTTGGTATTTTCTTTACAACTGAGAATAATCTGGGGAATATATCGCATAATGGCATGTCATGTACCCGATAATCAATCCAAAGTCTGGTATCAATACAATTCCTAACCGAGGCTAAGTCAAGTGGTTCATCTTTAGATATTGGGCATCAAAAGAATGTAAACTTGGGAAGGAAAAGTTATCATATAATTAGCAGCCTCGATAAATAAAAATAAAAATAGAAGCAACGTTTTCTTTGTTATTATGTTCTTGGAGTTGCTCATCTCAAATCCTAGCATTTTCTAACTTTTTCTACAAAATGTTTGTGATTCGAATACTTGTCAATTGAACATCAAACTATAAATTGACTGATGTATTATAAGTGCCAAGAGGCATGAAAGATGGGAATGAAAACCAATCATAAGAAAGAAAAATATGAACTTAGGACTCAACTTCGTTTATGAATATCAGCAATCCAAACTGATGCGGTCTGAATTATATTTGCTGAAAATACAAGGAATAAGTATACAACTAAGTATACAACTAGCATACAACTAAGTATACAACTAGTCTTCCTGTTATAGGTGAATCCGTCCCAGAATTGTATTTGGCTTCAGGCAATGTTTATATTTTCGGTTGAAAGATTTAAAATTTGATGAAAAGTATTCAAACTCTAAAATATAAATGAAACTTGGAGATCACAATGACAGAAACCTATATCAGTAAATATTAGTTCTCCTCTATCCAAACTAACTGATTTGAACTAGAAATAAAGAGACAAGAAAATGCACAAGCGGGGATAGCTCAGTTGGGAGAGCGTCAGACTGAAGATCTGAAGGTAACGTGTTCGATCCACGTTCACCGCATATTTTTTTTTACTTTCTTTTTCTTTTCTTTGTACAGTATATGAAATTAAGACGTTGTAGGTTGTAACATTTGCCTTTGATACTAACATTGCCGCACGTAATGCTTGGCTCAATATCCAAGTGATTTTTCTTAACAACAAAGGTACCATTAAGGCTGCCGCAATACAACATGAATCACGAACCTCACCCTTGTCGTCTACTCATCCATGGTGATATATGTTGATAACTATTCCCCAGCTTATTCATGAATTACCTCGAAAATTTGATATAATCGTGTTTAATTTATAAATCAAAGCTCTTTCATACGGGGTACATTTCAAAGCATGCTAGCTTCAACTTGAATGCATTGCAAATCCGCTTTCTAGAACTAAATTCAATTGTTCTAGACTGCCCCTCCGGGCCAGACCACAACAACGATGTACTTTGTCAACTAGGTAATTTCCCTAACTGGCTACTGTATAATCAACATCCCGATGGTCACTAGTAGTAGTGGATGAAGCCGGAATTCACGATACTGGAGGGGTCAAAGACGTAGCATGTGTGCCCACTGTGGGTGTGGTGGACTGGTGGGTGCTGCCACCATCACCATACCCGACTAAGTTATAGAAATGGTCACGTACAGGTTGATCATCAAACACTACCAACATGCTTGAATTGCATAATCGTTGCCACATCTGAACTTTGTTGTTGATCATATATTATATATATGAACATGGGATTAGTAGAGTGTATAGAGACATGTATGTGGTATATGGTTATATTTTCTACATACTCATATTTCTATCTCTTGTAATAAAATTACGGCCTCTCTTGATTGTCATTCTCGTCAAATTTCGAAGAACAAATGCTTTCCATGTCAGGCTTGGGAATGTTACATCATTTTTTGGTTATTACTTAACCCCATAAAAACAGTCTTTTCTTGTCGCAAACTTAGTACACTTGTGACATTTTAGATCGAGCTTCCATGACCTCTTGTAAGCCTTGCCCTACCTTGGTGGACACGTCCTTGAAGCTCAGTGTCAACCCTGGGGGAGGGGATCTTATACAGATGGAACCTTATACCATAGCCATGTTGGGGCGCTTAGTGTCTCACCTTTAGTTGATCGGACATCTCTTACATGGTCCGGCAGGTTTGCCTCTTAATGCATACTCCACGTGAGCCGCATTTTTAGTTCATGAAATGGATCCTACCTTATCTCAAGGGTACATTAGTTACGGTTTACAACTAGTCGGTTCACCTAGCTACAATCTCATCGCGTACTCTGATGCCGACTTGGATGGATGTCCGACTCTAGAGGCTCCACTTCAAGATATTGTGTTTCCCTTGGAGATAACTTAACTTCATGGCCCAAACGTCCGCATATTATCTGTAGGTCGGGTGCCAAAGCCGAGTACATTGGCGTTACTAATGCGGTAGCGGAAAGCCTGAAACAAGTTGGTTATGCAATTTGCTTCTTAAATTGCATTTCCCACTTTGAAAATTGAGCCTGGAAATTAAGAATTTTATACATAAAATTTGGAATATATATGTATATTTGAGAATTTACATATAAATTCCAATCTGATTAATCCCGACTAGTTCTTATTAATCCCGATAATCACTAGTCTCTGCCTTACCGTCCGACTAACGCCTAACGATTTTTACAATACTGATTGTCTCGTGTTAATTGTTTATATTTAAAGTTTTTGTAGCAGGATTAACATCATAAATCTCAAAATTTATAGTGTTCCTGTCTAGGAAATTTTGCATCTTAATTCATAGATCTCAAGATTCATGCTTATGATTTTTTTAATCAGATATGTTTGGAGTTCTACGTTTTCTTGAAATATTGGTTCTTCAAACGATGCTCAGAAGGTGCTTGATTTGGAGGGTTGCCAGTGAAATTTAGGTCGGTCATGTTGGAATCCACTCTCTCGTGACCACCATTCGTTTCGTGAATGTCACTGAATGGTGTGGGCCGCCTCTTAGAATGTCTATTTCACTATGTTATTAATTCATCTCTTGTATTAAATATTGTCATGAATATAACCATTTATAAATACAACTATAACTTTATTTTCTTCATTTGTACTGATTTTATTGCTTTTCCTCTTTCACACACTTGTTGTATCTACCTAGAGTCTTCATTTTCCTAGCTTTAAACATGAAATTATTAGCTAGAAGTATTCAACTATTGTGATAAATATCATTTATTTAACACGATTCAACTCCCAGTTTAAACATTGTTATGAATATGATCCTTTATGAATGTATTTAATATTATATATCAAGCACCATTTTCTTTTCATGTCATATAACTACAATTGTATGAAGATTACTTTCACCTTGTTACTTAAACATAAAGTAAATATACCAAAAAAATAAATAAATAATCATTTTCTTTTCCTATCATAACCACAATTGTATGAAGATTACTTTTCTTAATATAACTTTTCTAACTTTGTAGAAAATACAAACTAATTTATTTAGAATAAGACAGAAGCTAAAAGATAGACATGACATATCATATGAGCCTACATTAATAATCGAAATATAGCAAGTGAAAGTATAAATAACTACTCTAGCACACACCATGCATGTATTACAAGTTACAACCACTTGCACATTTTGTTCTTGATCTTCTCTCTACTCCCCTCTTCCTGAAAACCATAATATATTCACAAATGTAAAAACATTAAATCAATTCAAAATTATTCAATTTTACATCATGGGTTGTGGCAATTACTTTGTCTTTGTAATAATAACATTTTCAGTAGCTCTGATCACATACAACATCATCACTTCCGTCAATGCTTCATTCACGCAAGAACTCCCGGGTTCATCACAAGGGGTTCTTGGTTTTGACCCGGCTATCAAGATGCCCGATGATCGAAAATCAGCGTTGACTAATAAGAAGAGGTTGTTTCATACTGCAGTTACTGCAGTTGATTCGGTTTATAATACATGGCAGACAAGGGTTATGTACTATTGGTTCAAGAAGATCAAGAAGCAATGTGGAGCCGGTTGTGAAATGGGTGGATTCACGCGGATCTTGCATTCGGGCAAACCCGATAAGTTTATGGATGAGATTCCTACTTTTGTTGCTCAGCCTCTTCCAGAGGGTACAGATAAGGTATGATTCTCGGAATTGTCGTATTGGTGTCCTTAGTACTAGTAGTGGTCACTAGAATGTTTTTCATGTGTCGGACAATTTTATAGGGTTGATCATCTCTTAAGTATTAATTTTTTGGGGTTGGTCGGGTTGGGTCACATACTGAAAATATAAATTGAATTTATCGGTTCAACTAATATTTTGAGAAATCATTCTATCACATTTATACCTCCTAAACTTACTAGTTTAAACTCAAATCAACCAATAATTTTAAAAAACTAACGGGTATAGAGTTTTGGCAAAATTGTCGGTTTTATATTACAAATTTAAATATGTATTTCCAAACTATTTATAAAATTCCAAAACCAAATTTTCGATTTTGGTTTGTTTCGAGTCTAGAATCGACAATGCACATCCCAACAACTAGCCATCTTGACAGAATCATCGATTGTGGTTTTAGTTTGAAAAGTCAGCTTCTGGTGAGGTGGTTAATAAAAAATGTGCCTTAAGGTTTTTTATTAGGTAATTATTTTCTTAAGTATTAATTATTTTCATGTATTTTTTAGGGTTACATAGTCCTAAATAGACCTTGGGCATTTGTACAATGGCTTCAACAAGCAGACATTAAAGAAGAGTATGTCCAAACACTAAAATAGACTCATTTCTACACTCACATATGCACGAATCCTTAATGTGTGCCTTGTTTTTATATTGTATGCAGCTATATATTCATGTCCGAGCCCGATCACATTATTGTAAAACCAATACCAAATTTGTCCCGACACGGCCTTGGAGCTGCATTCCCATTCTTTTACATTGAACCTAAAGAAAACGAGCAACTTCTAAGAAAGTTTTTCCCGGAAAATAAGGGACCAATTACCAATATTGACCCTATTGGAAATTCGCCCGTTATTATTGGAAAGGTGCATATAATTATATAGTTATGTACTTGACTACACATATAGCCCATGTGCTTTTGGCAAAATAGCATCATTGGAGTCAAAACGTTTTAAATCAACAAGTTGGATTTGAGGTTTCAATTTTGAAACAAGTTTGGGGTCTAAGGTTGGTAACAAAAACGTTAAAAGGTTATTTGTCCATTTTCCCTAAACTTTATAAAAAAGTTAACCAAAGTTAGCCTTATAACCTCAAAACCTGTTACAAATTGAAACTTCAAACTCCAAACTTGTTACTTTTAGTTTTATAAAGGGGTATGATTTTTTTATATATATTTTTTATTTTTGGATTTAGAAATCTCTTAAAAAAATAGCTCCCACATGGATGAACGTGTCGTTGGCAATGAAAACAGACCCGGAAGCTGATAAGGCTTTCGGTTGGGTCCTTGAAATGTAAGATATTCGACTTTTGAAGAATAAATGTTAACTATTATTATTATTGTTGTTTTTAAATTAAGATATATCGGATTTGCATATGTAGGTATGCTTATGCTGTTGCATCTGCTTTGCATGACGTTGGTAACATTTTATACAAGGATTTCATGCTTCAGGTTTGATTATATATTATTTCGGTTTTACGAGTAATTAATAACTTTACTAAATAATAATATCTGTTGTTATATTTCATATATAGCCTCCATGGGACACAGAAATTGACGATAAATTCATAATTCACTACACGTATGGATGTGATTATGATATGCAGGTAGGTACCTATTAAGCAAGTCTTCATTTTGCAAAAATATATATGTATAAAATAATAATAATAATAATATTATAAAGAATATGTTGAACTATTACAGGGAAATTTTATGCCTGGAAAAATTGGCGAGTGGAGATTTGACAAAAGATCTTATGGCGACATCTACCCTCCAAGAAACCTTTCACTTCCTCCACCTGGTGTTCCTGAAAGTGTGGTAAGCTTTAGTTTCATCACTTGCACCATTGTTTGACTTTGACTTTGACTTTCAAGGTCAAACTAATTTACAAAACTTGGCAGGTGACACTTGTGAAAATGGTGAATGAAGCCTCAGAGAACATCCCAAACTGGGGACCTTAAACCCTGTTCAAAATTATCCCAAAGAAAATATTTGTATTTCATATGTCTCAATACAACGTCGATTGGTTATAGAATACAAAATTCGATTGTTAAGTTATTTGAAATGTACGTGAGTTTTAGAGGCCGGTTCCAAATGCATATTGATAATCAGAAACACAATACAAGACAAACTTTTATATTATTATCTATACTATATATAATGAGTCAAAGATGGATAAATTAAGATGATGAAATTTAAGGGATTTACAAATTTTCAAACACATAATACAACATAAAATGAGACGTGTCTTTAATTTTTTTTTTTCTAAAATAGTTACAACATTGCCCCTTTAACTTTAATAAAATTTTGCAAATTTAAACAATAGTTATAACTTTGGTCTTTTATCTTTTAACTATCTATTCTTCATAATTTCATTTTTAACCCAAATACCCCAACGATCTTTTAACGGTTATAACTTTTTCATACGTTAATATTATTTTTAAAAAATTGCACCATAAAAACGAGCATTTAATTTTCTTTAATTTGAGTATGATATTGTCATAGTTTCTTTTCGGTTAAAAAAATAAAATTTTACATATAGTCGTTTGCCATCCGGTTTTGATGGTCTTAAATTAAACCATGAGCCAAGCTGTCACACCCTCAAAATCCACTAACGGAGTCTTTCTGTCAGAAAGTGTGAACTAACAGGATCAGAATCATTAGTTATAATCAAACCATAAAACAAGGTTTCAAAACCATGAAAACGTTTACGAGTAATTAAATGCGGAAGCGTAAAACCATAGAGAACAATGTTACGTCACGCAGGACGACTTAAAACCCATTGATAACAGTTTAAAAATAAGTTTGCATAATTCAAATGTTTCAAGCAATGCATGTTCCTAAACCGCGCGCCCGCCTCGGCTACCTGAGAATAACATACTAAAAGTGTCAACACAAGGTTGGTGAGTTCACAAGTTATATAAAAATAGAGCGTTTAGCGTTTGCGTTCAGCGTTTTGCGTTACAGCGTTTTGCGTTACCAAATAGTGTTATGTCAATTATATATCTATATGTAGCTAGCCTATAAAACAAGTATCACTAAGTGCTCGACACCGAAGTTGACTGTTTATCATTTTCCTTGCTACCAGGTCATCCAGACCATGGTATGTGTTTAGCCAAGATTACACCCACTCGACCTCCAGTCGAGTTTAGCGTTGGGTGGGGTTTGTCAAACCCAGTAGTACTACTCAACAATGACTCGCTATTATCCAATATTAAACGGTTCGATGTGAATGAAGGACTTTAGTTAACGCGTTTGCCACTTAGTCTTTACAAGTGATATATAATCTATATTAACAAAATCTTAAATGCGTTTTCGGAGTATGTTATCTCCCCCAAGTGAAAAGCGTTTAAAAAGTTTAAAAAGGGGAAAGAGAAACTCACTGTTTGCGAAGAAATTCCCAAATTAAATCACCAAGATGCGCGTCACAGAAAAACTCTCTCTAGCGTTCTAAAACAACAAAGAGATTTTTCTAAGTGTCGGAATATTATCGAGTCTCTAGACCCGGCACATAATACCTATGCACATAACATGTTTCGTGTCTCGTTTGTGAATCGTGTGTGACTTTAACAAGTGTATTTGTGATACGTTACATGTGTAAGCAATTATTTACGTGTCATGTGTTCATAAAGTACATCACTAGCAATTACTCCCCGTAAGGACAATTTGGTCAACACATAACAATTAACTAGCCATTATTCCCCATGAGGGCAATTTGGTCAAATCATAACCATTATATAGCAAGTATCATGTTTCATGCATTTTCACAAAATTCAGCAGCTAGTTTCACCGAGACAGAAATTCTACTTGAAAGATTGTACTATCTCACCGATCACAGCATCACAATTAATTTACCAAAAATCATCACAAAAGCATATATGTCTTAGGTTTCCAGAACATATTTTATTATATTTTTATTCCACATAGGTTTCTCACAATCATCAAATCATTACAGCAAACTCATAACAGTCAAATTCATGCGCAACAGAATATTATTTGCAGTTCCCGTTAAACGAAAATCCAATAAATGCAAGACCACTTGGGTTAGGTTCCTAACTCAACAAGTCAACTTCCAGAAGTGGAACCAACCCAATTGGTCTCGTAGTTCATGAGATATAATATTTACAAAACAACCTAACAGCAGGTCTAACAGCTCAGCTTTGCACAACGTTTTTGTAAAATCATAAAAGTTAACTTTTACACGTCCAAAAATTGCAAATTTATATTCTTTAGAAACTAGACTCAACCTAGGTTACTGTAGTATCAATAATCTTAACCAATTTTCACCTTTACACCCCGTTACAGTCAATTAAACATCAATAACATAATCTGTCCAGAAACTGTTTGCATCCAAACTCAACATATTAACTATCTATGAACCATAATTCATTCATATAACACTCTAGACTCTATAATCACTATCCATGCACATCAATTACACATTACATACATGATTAGGGCTTTTGTGTGAACTCAAATCAAAGACACAACAATTAACATGTAACAATATTCATTCTAGTTATCAAATCATTATCAAATCAACAACAATCATATTAGTTACATACACACATGAAATCGGCCATCTAGGGTTTTCAATTAACCCATTAAACATCAAAATCAAGTATAAAGGATGCATAGGATAGTCGTTTATACCTTCCTAGCACCTTAATCTTCGATCAAAAGTTGAAATTGATGGTTGTATGTGTGTGTATAGGTGACGGCAGCCAAGGAGCCAAGGGGGGGGGGGGGTGGGTTTCCGATCGGGGCTTGTGGGGGAAGAAGAATAATAAGTTAGGGTTTAGTATTATTATTATTTATAATAATCTATGTTACCCTTTGGCCCCTCCACTCCTAAGTATTACTTATCTAGCTTAAACTAACTTGTTTACATCTTGAGTTAACGTTTATAACCATGTTATCACATAACACATAAGTCTAACACATAATTATCACATAATTACTGTTTTGACGTTTTTCGTTTATTCACCAATCGTTTGCGTCAACTCGTTTGCGTTTCGGTGCAATTCCCGAAAGACTACACATGTAGTAAGTGTTAAGCGTCATTTAAACCCTAGTTTAAATGTAATAAGGTGTGCGTTATAGATTCAGTGATCTTAAGTTTGAATTGACGGAGTTGAGTTAACGGAGTTAACCTGAAATTGACGATTGTCACACAAGCCATTATTAACGATTTCTTTTCACTGAAATTGAAACTAAACCGTTGAAAATTACCCAACAAAATCAAACCATTAACAATTATTAAGTTCTATTTCGTTTGTACTTTGATATTATAATGAGTTTAAAATAAGAACTATGAATCTACTTATATCAATAAATGGTTTCACGGTTACAAACGAAACGACGAGCACCCATAAATCTATAATGTGATTACCGATATCCGCATTTCCCGCTGTATCGCGCGGGCACCTACCTAGTATATATAATCAATAAACTAACTCAAAACTCGATTACAATAATCCATCATGCTATAACCTTAATTATGGTTCTGTGATGGTGATCCACTTGGCAAATAAGTAATACCAAATATAATGAAACCCAAAACCAACATTGCCAGCTAGGCGTGTTAATGCCCGACACATGGCCCTGCTCCAAGTAAAGGGGCGCCAAAGTGAAAGGCAACGAGTTGTATGATGTTGGAGGTGGGGCCCTTTTTCAATAACTTATCTAATGGACCATTTTCTTTAACCTATTTTATGCAATATGTATAACACGACACTGTTTTTAACGTACATATACCACACCATTCTATCTCCATCTTCAAATATCTCAAATTTCTAGCTTTCATCATGAAACCGAACATGAATGCGTTGAATTTAATGCACCCATTGTGTGCTAACCGTAACCGGTCTATCCAAGTAACTTCTATTTTTACAGCCAACAAACAAAAAACAAACGATTGGTGTATCAACCAATAATGCCAACGCCACAAACCCCACATCCATCACCGACATCCAATGCTCATCCCAAATGTCACAAGTCATCCCCAAAACACAAACATTACCTGAGACGTTTACTCAAACACAACCAGCCACCACCAAACGAAAACACGAAAAAAAAACAAAAAAAAAAAAAACAAGTTATCAATGTCGGACCAAAAGAACATCGAGAGGTATGGGACAAGTGAGGAGTTTGTGTTGGCACGTGTGTGGCTTAACGTCACGGAACACACCATTACCGGTTATTATTTTTCTTACAAGTGTAAATTATTAAATTTGGCGCGACTTATGTTACTTTTTATTTGTAAAAGGTGATAGTCAATTAAGATAGGATTTTTTTTGGGTGTGTATTTGTGCTATTTTTTTTCAAGCAACGGGTCAGGGTGAATACCGCAAGCCTAACACCCTAATCGGCAAATGGGTGGCAATGCGAACGAAAATCACCAATTTCAACAACACTTACACACGGCCATGATACCACTTGTTAGGATTAAACGCATATACAAACCGAACACAAACACCAAAGCAATAAACGAACACGAGGATTTAACATGGTTCGGTCTAAACTGACCTACGTCCACGGGTGGCAACTAGTAATTCTTTATTGAGTGAGAATGATTACAAGTATATAACAGTGATATATATTAAGATTAATCTAGAGTTTGCATATTATTAAACAAGAAATCCAAACTGGGTTGGGCTTCGGTCTAGCCACCCTACACCTGTCTGCCCTTTGAACTTCAAATAATATACCGGGACACACAAGGCCTACGAACCTAACAAGAATCTTAGTCACATTTGAGGCATTAGCTAGGCGCATCGGTTTGCATGGTGATCATTCGAGACACCGATCTTTAGACCATACAACTCTATCTAAAATAAGTTTGGGACACAATGAGTTCGGGTTGAAATGATTCGTTTTAGAACATGAATTGATATGATAAATCCAGCAAGTAATTGTTGTTCATTCACAATAAACTCTATGTGAAAATATTTTTACAGCCTTCGTGTTTTTTTTTTGGTTTTTAAAAGAGTGCGCAACAACCCTAAAACATTAGCCTAAATAACTAATTCAACCCATGTAATACACGAGTTCTAACGCTTATATACGTATTATTGACTAGTAACAGCATTAGAAACAGGGCCGGCTTCGAAAAAACGAAAAAAATTTTGGGCCAAAGGCGAATTTTTTTTTAACTTTAAGTAAAAGAAACATTTTGTTGGGTTTAAACAATTTAATTATAAATGGGCTTATTTGATTATGATTTAAGTTGTGTAAATTTTTTTTTATAAGAATAAGCTTAAAATTTTCTCAAATAAGACTAGAACCCACAGCATTTTGGTTAGATGTCATACCCCTTTACCATTAGACCAAGCTAGTGGTTATGTAATTGTGATAGAACCTTGATTAAACACATGTTTTTAATAAAGATACATATAATTTTTTTTGAAAAAAAAAATTCGAGCCTAGCCGGGTGTCGGGCTTGTGGCCGTCGACTACCCTGCCATGCCTCAAAGACGGTACTGATTAGAAAACTACCAAAGTCATTGCATAACTAGGAGTTAGAAGGGGGCTCGTGGATAAATCTTCTAGTACGGAGTACCACGTACCCTCCGATATTAGGTCACATTCATTATGGATTTCCATGCACATATCCAAGTAAAAAAAGCGTGGGACTAATTATTTATGTAAACGCGAAGAAAATATGTTCACAAAGCTGAAAAGATAGAGAGATCATGGAAAATTGGTGAGAAGAGAACTTTATATTTATTTATTTATTTATTTATTGTTTTTCTACTATTTTATTTTCAAGTCTCCTATATGCAGAGTGTTTGGAATTTATCTTATCGGGGGCCCACTACTAACATTGACCGTCTTTAATAAAATCAAGTTAAACATTTACAAACTCATCTCTTAAGATTATTGAGCTTAAACCCTAATTAAAAGTACATTCTTAAATAAACGCATAACAAGTAGTTTTTTTAGTTGAATTAGTCAATATGCATAAGGTACAAATTAACATCTTAAATGTATAAAATGATTATTGTTAAATAAAACTTTCGGTTGCTTTATGTGTTTTGGATTGTTTTGAGTTAAAACTAGTTGTATAGGGAAGAAACTTAGGTTGTACCAAGAATCATCAATTAAGCAAGTACTCACCAAAAACATGTTGGAACGCAACGTTTTCTTTGCATTTTAACATACGCAACATTCACATGCCTAATTTACTTCCCAGACCATACTTCTTTGCAAAACCGTTACATCGATCTTGAATTCTAAACGATACAACAACCCGATGACAGAATTCTTGAATTCTACACAATACCCGATCACATAATTCTTGAAAACTAAACGATTCAACAACTGTTCACATAAATTTTGAATTCTAAATGATACAACCACGAAATCTTGAATTCAGAACGATAAACAAACCGATTACATATCGTTATGTACTAAACAATATAAAGATTCTGAACATGAAAAGATTAATAATTTTCCTTAATTTTTACTCCTGTAGGATTTATAACATAACACAACAAATGAAAGCAACCTATACCCAAATATGAAAACCAACATCACCCCCAAATTTTTCCATTTTTGCACCTCGTCTATATTCTGCCTCTTCAAGAAATCTTCACCATACACCAAACAACCATCTTCAAACCTTTCAAGACACCTCAATCTCCCTTTTGACCCGCCAAACTCGTTTAACAAAAAACACTCGAACGGGTACCGAAACAGGCTCAAGTAATGCATAAAACTCCAATACTTCGGCATATCATTGTTTGATATGAAGTAGCCCGAAAAAAGAAAAAACGAACCCATTAACGCGGCCACCAACGACATCCCAACCATAAAATTTGGCACAAGTGCACTGAAACATGCCACGAATGAATTTGACGTTAGTAAAACCAACCAAACGACTAGCGAAAAATAAGCGAACCCGTCTAGATCTTTGCGTAAACCAACTAGCCAATAAGTTGGGACCGCGTATAGAACCGCAACGGTTAACAAAAACGGAATGAACACGAACGTGTTGGCTAGCGTGTAGGATGATATCCGATACGCACCGATCGACGTCTCACGCATAATAATCCGACGTTCTTTTATGAATATCGGTAACGCTTCAGATGATGAGTAGAGTAAAAAGGTTAGATTGAATGCAAAAAACCCTATTTGAGTTTGCATTTGAAACCGGTTAATGTTCCTGAATATTGTACCTAATAAAACACCAACAATCATCATTTGAACCATTTTCGCCACAAATAACTGTCTGCACCGGAAAATATTATAGGAAAATCTTTCGCTTAGTATCAAAACTTCGGTTAACATCGAGTTTGCATACATCAAACAAACGTCCTCATTTACATGACCCGATTGCTTTATAGGTTCTTCAAGACCAAAACCGGACTCAGGTCCAAGTTTAACATCCGGGATTAGGGTTTGGATCACATCAATAGAAAACTCGAGCACGTTGACTTGTCTAGGAACCGTATGATGAGCTAGAATTAGTCGTTCATGTAGACGGTCGAGGGAGCCATGGTGGACCACGGCTCCCTCGGCTAGCAACACAACTTGATCAACAAGGTCCAGTATTCTAAACCCGGGTTGGTGTATGGTTAACACAATGGTTTTACCACTATTATTAGCCATGGCTTTGAGCATGGTCATGACCTGCAAAGCCGAGGCTGAGTCGAGCCCCGAAGTCGGCTCGTCCATTAGCAACACAGCCGGGTCATGAACCAGCTCAACCCCAATCGACACGCGTCGTTTCTCACCACCTGATATCCCACGGTGGGCCCCACCGCCGATTCTTTCACCCGCCACGTGGCGTAACCCTAGCTCCACCATCAACTCACTCACTCTACTTTGCGCCGACTCACCATGGAGCCGCAAACGTGCGCTATATATTAGGGTTTCTTCAATAGTAAGAAACGGAAATAATAAATCTTCTTGGGTGACAAACCCCGACACTCGCCGGAAAACAGTGGGGTTTAATGGTCGGTCATTCGCCACCACCTCGCCGGAGACTCTGCACGGAGGGATAACTCCGGCAAGTATCTCCAACAGCGTTGTTTTTCCGGCACCACTTGGACCAGCAACAGCTGTTATCTCTCCGGGCTTCACTTCACAACTTACATTCCTTAAAATCTGTTTCTTTAACGTTGGATTAACCTTTTTTTGACAAATCCTAGAAAGTGTACATAACGGAGGAGATATTGCGTACGAAAGATTCTTGGTTTTGATTGTATATTGGGTTTTCCGGCCGCCAAAATCCGATGAACTCGCCGAAATAGTCATTGATGAATTTTAATGTGATTTGGGGATTACAGACTCTTTTTTTGCATGGATATATATAGAGTTGGTGGAGAAATGAAATGATGAGAATAAGTTGATGATTTTCTGTGATTGAGATTTTAATTTTTTACTATAAATGAAAAAGGAACATGATAACAGATAACATGATATTTGTTGCCAGTTGAGAGTGTTTGGGGGGGGGGACATGGTTTCTGTTGGAACAATAGAAAGTGGGTTGTAACTTTCGTATGATAGTTTGTACATTTTTCCTACATTGTGTTTTTGTCATGCTTTTGGTGAATACGTACGTTAAAAATGATTTTGGCAGCGTGGAAATTAAGATGCAGTTTGCTGTAATGGTTAGATAATGTGTCACCGAGATGATTAGTTAATCAAAATTGATATCACGTAACGATCACCTCACACAGACAGACAAAAGGTATTCACTAACTAAATCATTAAACCACTGTAATGTTTAACTAAGTTGTTAATAATTATTTATACTTTTTTTTAAATTGCAGTAGTTTTACTAAGTTTATAATTATTTAATCTTTTTTACTAAAATAAGAGTAGAATAGTTTGATTGGTTGAATCTGTATTTTAGGTTGGTTCGAAAATTTGGTACAGTTTGACAGTTCCGGTCGGTTAAGGTTCATCACATAATTAAAATAAAAAAAATAAAAAAAATACATCGACATGTTTTTAAATTGTGAGACGCTATCCGATATGTTATATCTAAATTTTCATGCGAGTTCGAGGGTATACGTATGCGACTAGCTCTTTATTATAAAAATCAAAAATTCAAACACTACTACAGAAACATCTACTAACACCGGTCAAAAAGAAAACTCACAATTGTGTGAAAGCCAACCATTGTTTAAAATGTTAAACACCGTTATAAAATGAAGAATTTTTCAAACCCGTTATAAATATGAAGGAAACGAGCGTTGTTTATTGAACAAAAGTGTATACACCAGTTTTTTAATGAGTATTTAAAACGGGGAGGAGTTCAACTGTTGGAAATAAAATGTGAAGAACCGTTTTAAATAAAGAATTCTCTAAACCCGTTTTAAATTAGAAAGCAATAAGCATTGTTAATGAACAAAAAGTTTCTACACCAGTTTTTAACAAGTATTTTAAAGAGGTTAATAGTTTCAGCATAATGAAACGATCATATTTACAAATAAACCGTTACAAATATTCGTATATTGTAGCAAAAATTATAAAATTAAACGGTTAAATATACTAAACATCTTTCATTTCGTAGTTAATAAAGTATACAACGAAACATAAATAATGCAAGAGAAAAACAACAAAATCACCAAAAGTCCCTAAAACAGAACAAGTTTATCCTAGAAATCGATCTTCATAGTTGTGGCTTTTGGGACAGTCTTGTTAACTTCGTTCATAGCCATTAAATTTTTCATCTTGTTGGATTTGGGTTCTGTAGTAAACTATATTTGTGGGGTCAACAATTTTGTTAAGTTGTACTATTGACCTATCAAGTTATTCCTTGTATGTTTCGAGGCTGGAACATGCGCTATCATTGGCGAATTTAATAAGAGTTTGCATTGCTAATGTGATCTTCACATCATCGTCAATAGCTCTGATGAGTTAATCCTACCTCATCATGTTCTTAATTTTTGCATCAGAACCTTGACGAACCATTTTATATAATATTATGGTTTTGTAGGTAGATACGTGATATATATTTTATATATAGACGTGTTTTTAATTCATGTTAGGCAATCGCTTAGCCTATTACTTGTAAATCTTTTGAGTTTCCAAAATTAAGTAAAAAAAATTTTGATTTGAAAATTTAGCAGAGACTATAATTGCTTGAATGGATTCTTGACAGTTAACTATTTGCACGAACTAAATGTTAGAAAATGTATTTTATATCGGGATCAGTTAAACCGTGTTATGTTGTCTATAACATTTTTTGTTTATACCGGTTGTATGTAAACAGTGTTAAAACTTCAACATTTTACACCGTTTTTTAATATGTATCCATTGTATTATCTATTTAAGTATAAAAACACACAGGTTTTTAATAAACAGTTGTGTTTTGTTTTAAAATACTAGTAAAGTTAACGGTTACTTGTAAACCGTTTATAAAAGTATAACGTATTACACCGGTTTTATGTTCCTCGTTGTAATTATGAATTAGATGGTTCATATTATTCTTGAAATGTCGTATTTTCGAGTTATTATTTAAAATTAGCTGAGTGAGTGCATTTATGATATAATTATGCTATTTTGCTCTATAAAAGGATATTACTAACCCAAATTAATTTCCAACTTTCTTTCTATTGAACAAAAACGTTTTCTTCTTCTTCTTCTTCGTCCTCTGTTTCCCAAGAAGAAATGATCGATAAAGTTAGAGAACAAGTTCATAAGGATAACTTCATTCTTGATGTTATGACATGTGGCATTCGTGACAAAACGATGTACACCTTATTTATTGCGTAACGAGTAAATAGTTAACCAGTTATTTCGTATCGAGTAAAAGATTAACCGAACGATACTGATTATGTCCCAGATATATCTGAAGGCTATATACAAGTTATGTATATTTCATAACAACTAACATACTGATATTATAGCCCTAGCATGTGCAAAACCACTTAAACGAAAATATTTTCGTTTAATGATGCGGTGTTAACTTAAACCCAATCGTATGTATCAAAACAAGCATTGTATCATCTGTCAAGCCGAAAAATACTTATAAAACATTTATTTGAAATGTTTTAAGCAACCCGTGAAAATATTTTGGATTTTTACTAATGAATGAGTATGTTTAATAAGAAGATCAAGTAGTAAGTGCTATCTTCCTCCTTAAAGCACCAAGATGTACATTGATGCTCACATGTAGGTGTAGTTTAAATTCCATGAAATTGGGGTTTTGTGTTATGTTGTGTAGTTTGAAAACTTCATATTTTATAATCATAAGAGAATGGAAATCATTAATTTAACGGTTGGTATAATATGGGAGGAATCATAAAGCTTAGGTTTCTTAATACAATATGCGGGTTTTAATATTGAAGATGATGAATATTTGGAAGTAACATACCTACCTTCAAAACATGTGGCTTTTGTTTGAAATAGGTAAAAGTCATTCTTTTTAGTTGAGATGATTCTATACGAGTTATTTGAAATGAGTTAAATCGACAAAGTGATAAGCTATTTGCAATAAAGATATATGCACACAAGGTGTTTGTGTAAATGCCTCAATTAAAAGGAAATAAACAAGTTGTAAGGATACAAAATTCATGTTACTGCAGTTATAAAAATATTTGTATAAAATCATAGAAAAATCATATTGAGGTGTATTATATACGCTTGGAAAGCCCTTTTGACAGGCTATGTTTCATTTTTGAACATTAGAATCTAATTCAGATTTAAAGGGGTTCAAATCAATAGATTAAAATGATATTCAGTATACGCAACATGCTGTTTGATGTTTAATAATGGTCTTGTCCTATTCTTAAAAAAATCATATAAAATCGTATAAAAATCTTAAAAAGGTGTATTGTATATGTATGGAAAGATCTTTGAGTCTACTACAATTCGTGTTTGAACATGAAAAGCTAAATAAACCTTTATATTGGAAAAATAAGCCAATTAGCACATCTGCACAGAAAGTGTTGTACAAAATCAAGTTTTATAAACTAGTATATAATGACTAATGTTTGTAGCATTAGGGTTAAGATTGGAATATTGATTATTAGAGTTATTCGGACATGATATTTATTAAAGTTTTGTACAAACGGGTTGATATATGTAACATCCCACTTTTGATTATAATAAATAAATGATATTTCGGTCATTCAATAAAGTATCGTGTGTCGGTTTAAATAAATAAACTAATAGAAGGTGGGCTTGCACTTTAGAAGATTAAATAAGAAATGGAATGGGCCTTAGGTCCATGGGCTTAAGGGAGTATAAAAATACCCCTTAAACCATAAACCTTTCCATTATTATCTATCTCTACACCACAGCCTACACCATCAAAAACACACACAAAAACCATCCTATAGCCCGAGCCAAGATTCGAAGGTGGAAATCCGAACCCGTTGGTGCTAGATCGCCGTGAAGAACCAAAACAACATCAAGGCTTAACCGTGTTTGTTGTTTGACTCGTTTAAGGTACGTTTATAATTATAAATCGTTCATTTAGGACCGGATTCATTTATATAATCTTAGATCTGTATACATATGTTAAAAACAAACAAAACATGATGATTCTTACTGAAAACAATTAACGATTGATAGGTTAATTGCTAACCTAAAGAACCCGTAATATAGATGCCTAAATCGTACCCCATAAACACGAATGTTTGGATGAATGAAGGGTTACGGTTTGTTGGCGCTGGTATTATGAGTTCAATGGTACCTAAATCGTGTTATCTCGTTAAGAATAGGAGGTTTAATCACAGATTTGAGGTAGGTTGACTGTGGGTGTTCTTGGCGGTTTTGACTTTCACCTGTGAGTCAAAGTTGGATAAGACTGATGGCATTCGTTATGTCCAGATAACGATTTAGTTCACCCATGTTGAGATAACGAATTAGTTAACCAATTCATCATGGCAAGGTAACGAATCAGTTCCCCAGTTCGTTATGATAAGATAACGAATCAAGTGATTCGTTACTCACTCAATTCGTTACGAAAAGATAACGAATCAAGTCAAGTCAAGATAACGAAGTAGCTAACGAACTAAGATAATGAACTAATCTAACAAATCAGATCATGTAAGATGATGAATCAAATAACGAATCAGGTGATTCGTTACTCACCAATTCGCTAAGTTCGAATAACGAATTAGACCACGAATCAGGCTATGATCAGATAACGAATCAGGCTTAATTCGTTACAGAGAATGAGTTAACGAATTAGAAAATAATTTAAAATCCTTAATTTAGAAACTAATTTAAGGCAGCTTAAACCCAGCCAGGGGCTCTGCACCTTGGACCGCGCTAGGGGCTGCCGCCCCTAGAACCCCGCTGCCAGGGGCGTTGCCCCCGGACCCCCGTTCATTGAGGGTTATAATTAAACTAGAAATGCGATATGTAAAGTGATAGTAACTAATACACGTAATTGTTATACAGTTAGTCATGCTCAACTAAAGAAAGGGATTACTATTAACGGTGAACGTAACCGCGTTCAGGTGAGTTTCTAGCCCCACTTCCTTGTTATGTTTTCGGGGCTGTGTGCATACTCGATGTGATTAGTTAATGCACTTACCTTAAGTGGTAAGTGTATGTCTTATATTATGTGTGAATGAATGCTTGATGATGCATGAACGATCTTCGGATATTGCATGTACCGTCAGGGATAGTTTAAAGATATGATATATATATATGAAATATAAATGATGTATGTATGTATGGAAGTTATAATTATGAATGTATAGAAAGGTATGGAAGGTACGGTTAGAAAGGGAACGGACCCTAATAATATCCGTGAATGAAGGGAACAAACCCTAATAATATCCGCGAATGTAGGGGACAGACCCTAATAATATCCGTGAACGTAGGGAACGGACCCTAATAATATCCGCGAATGCAGGGAACAGACCCTAATAATATCTGCGAATGTTTTAGGACGAGGTATATGTATATGTATATGTGTATGTATAAAAGGAAAGAAGGGAGGTATGATAGTATGAACGTACGAAGGAAGGTAAAGAACTATGTATGTATATGTACCTTCGGGTGCCTATATATGAATGTGTATGGATGTATTGTATGTTACTTGATTAACTAGAACTCACTCAGCATAGCTGACTTTTAGTATGCACGCAGGTGAGTAGAATGCAGCTCGCTTGATGAGGACACATGACATGGAATTGAAGATACTGGCATCTCAAGGAAATGTTATGACGTTTTTAAAGACTATGTTTTGTTTTTAAATGACTATGAATGTGTGTCAAGACAAGATTTGAAAGTTATGTAATATGTTATGGTTGAAGTTTTATATTCCGCGTAAATTTTTAATTAACACTGATATTTAGAACGGTTTATATGAGTAAATTCAACGTTCAATGTATGGCACCGGTAACGGGGCCTTACAATATATGTGTATACATTGATTTGTTGATTTTGTGGATGAATGAATATATGCTTTGAAGTATATGATGAATGGATACTAAGGATGTATGTTACGTATCCTAAAACTATTATGTTGAATTTCTAAGCCAGGTATGCTAAAACTTGGAAACCAACGGATCAAGGTTGAAGATAATTAACAAGAACCCAACAAGCAAAGGTATGTTAATCTTACATCTACTTTAGGAAGTTGAGCCTTGTTAGTATGTTTTGTTTATTATAATTTATTGAAGTGGATACGGGTCGTTACAACCCATTTAGGATGTAACTTGATTCATATGAGTCTATGACTATATAAAGTAAGTACGGGACGTTTTAACCCGTTACAATTGTAATTGTTAGTTTAGCTTACACAATTTTTATGTGGGAATGAAATATTTTTAGATTATAAATAATAGTAGTATTTCATAGTATTTTTAAAAATCATAAAAGAATAGAAACAGAATAGAAATGCCACACAACTGACTTTAATTAGAAAGTCAGGTCAATGATAGCGAATGCAGGTTAGTGTGCCTGTGCTGGCCAGCTCGTGCGTGCAGGTGCAGTTTAGCTCTCACATGCATGCTGGTTAGCACATGTACATCAGCGCGCACCCATGCAAATCAGTTTACACATATGTCAGGTCGGGCCAACGCTCTCAAATGCAGGTTAGTGTGTTGGTCAGCTTGCACGTGTAGGTGAAGTTCAACTCACACACGCATGCAAACCAGCACGCGAGAACCATACAGCTTAGGTAATTGTGCAGACAGTTTACCTTTTCGTGTGAGTAGACAGTTTGTGTGTGACAAGGATATGAAAATGCAAGTTTGTAACGTCTTTTTTTTTCTTCTTAGGTTGGTGGAGGCAAAGAGGTATACACAGATGCGGATCTTGATGCGGTTCGTGAAGAATGGTCGAGCTATGTGGTTCGGTTTGTTTTTCGAGAATGATTTCTTGTATTGACTAAACAAATATTTTTTGTAACATTTTGATGTAGGATGTTTAATTAAGAAATGAAATTAAAGGTTTATTTTGTATAATTGTGTCATTAATTTAAATATTAGTATACATAATAATAATAATAATAAAATAGTAAAATAATTTTTTTTAAATAATACCATGACTTGCAAATTTGCGTGTCATAAATTGCAATCATAAAAGCGTGTCATAAAGTGTAAGTCATAAAAGCGAGTCATGAAATGTGAGTCATAAGTTATGACTCGCGAGTGCGAGTCATAATTGATTTATGACTGGGCTATCAATGACTCGCGTTTGCGAGTGTAAGTCCCGAATCTGGATCACTAAACAAGTATTGGTGCGTAAATCCAACACTTGGTGACTCAAGAACACACGCAAACACAAACACGTAACACGGGGATTGCTTCAAAACACACGTATGTCTATTATACGTCCGGTGCTTAAGCACAATTACAGCCTCGTCTAGTGAATCACGTAGACGGCCAAAGCTAACAAGTGAATGAATGAGCCCTTAAACCCTATACAATATATGTTATATATAGGGAACCAACTACACAAGCCCAAACCAACCAAAAGCCCACCAAGATCCTAAGGGATCTTGATTTACATATGTAGGCCGTAGCCCAAGCCCATAATGCATGCTAAACCCAAACACAAATAGACTAAGTACAAACCATACAAAACTAGGCCCAACAATCCCCCCTTGGTTTCTAGCTTGGTCTTCAATCATGCTCCATGTAGTCAATATCAGCATCTTTCAACGCGCCAGCCCAAAACTTGCACCTGATAATAGAGGCCGCCATACTTGTGTATTCTTTCGCAGCCGCTTCCAAGATCGGGTCAGCTATTATCTGGAACGAGCTGAGAGTCTTGATATCTCTTTCTCCAAACTTTAACAAATCCCTTGGATCAACAAATATGTATTGCCCTTTTCCCTTCTCTAGTTTGACAACAACAGTGGCAGTCTCACTATCATACATCCAGAACCTCATGTTGTCCAATGTGCCATCTGGAATCGCTTCAGGGACAGGAATGTGAGTGGCCTTGTTTGTAGCCGACCACATAACGTTGACCATTGTTTTTACAGTCTTCGGATCCTTGACTCCCTTTGCTTTCTTCAGAAAGGATTATGCGGTTGTCATATTTGAAAAGCCTCTATCAACTTGACTTCTCAGAAAATTCCAAAAATCTATACCACGTTTATCATTAGTTGGATTGGTGAAGGGAGAATTTATCAGGTCACTAAGATCCACTTTAGTCAATGATCCAAAATCTTTCATCTTATTATAGTACTCAGTGGTCCCCGACTTCCTCTTAATCCACCAAATGTTCTTTTCAGATCGAAACCCCATGATATAACTCTCGAACGATCACCATACTTATCTGAGAAGCCTTTAGGAAAAGTGACAATGAATCTGTCTGGATGATCTGATGATTGGACATTTTGATTTGAGTTTTTCATCACCAGCAACCTTTTCTGAATTCTATCGGACTTTTCTTTGGAGATTGGTGGTGCGTCCATATACTGTTTCAATGTCTCAGACTCATCAATGTTCTCTACTGGGCGAGTAGTAGAATTGCCACCTTGATCAACGTTGGGCACTTTATCAGTACTGCTTCTGAACTCATCTCCAAACTTTTGAACGAGTTTTTGTTGGAGATCTAGATAGATAGAAGTTAGTTCTCCCATGCTAGATTGAAGCTCTTTAATTTTGGAATCTTTATCAGTGTTGCTACATTCCAACTCTTGAATACGTACATCATTAACAACAGAATCTTGTTCGAGCTCAAAGACTCGACGTTGGAGAGTTTGTACGTCAACCGGAGCATCTTCTAATATCATTTGTTCTGCATAAATTTTTCTTGCGTGGCAAGAATTTGGGCAACTTTATCAGAATCATTTGAACTTGACTAACCTTGATTTTCAGGGCCTGATGAGCTGGGGGGAGCAGCACTGAATGGTGCATCAGCCTCACCCGTGTGTGGAATATCTGACTCAAGATCAAAATCATGAACAAAGTCATCAAACACCTGATCTTGAATCAGTGGCTCAGCAATGGATGCACTTGGTTCAACTTGAGTCTCTGGAGCATGTGACTCAGGTTGGAGAATTTGTTGTTGTGGGCTAGTGGTGGCCATTGATGTTGGTGTTGTAGTTGTTTCATGTTCACTAACCAGCATGCCAGGCCTCAGATCTTTCTTCCTTCCTTTGTGTGGAATGAGGTCGGCGGCTGGCTCTTCAGTCAAATCTTCTTCAATGTTTTCTACAGCTGTCTGAGGAGGCTTCAGAACAGTTGACTGAAGTTATTCTTTGACCCTTTCAAAATCTTCTAAATCTTGAGTACTCGGAGCGGTCTCCAAGTTACGATGTTCTATCTCTTCATCTTCATCATCAGAAATCTCAAAGGTGGCAGCACGTGGTTGAGCTGGGGCCACATGCTCATCAGCAACCAGAGCTATAATTGGTTCAACCTCTGTTTCAGCAAATCGTCCAAATTTTACCAGAGCATTGAGTCCCTGATATACAATCTTGGATCCTTTTCTGGACTGTTTCATTAACCCAAAGGTGTTGGGTCCCATAGACTTCATATCCAAAGTATCAACAGACTTGACGAGATCGGTGTAATGAGAATCGAAAATCATCTGCAAAAATCTTGGATACATAAGGAACATCTCCTTCTTCTTCCCTTTCAGATTGCTCATCATTTCATTCAAAACAAACTTGAAATAGTTGTTATTTCAATCCATGATCAGAGTAGTGACAACTGACATCTGGGTATGGCTTATTTCGTCAGAACCCCCTTTTCTACCCGACACGCACGTGAAAAACGTGTGAATTAAAATCTCCAGTTAGGGTGAAATAGCTTCTTGATTGCGGGAGGATAAGTACCCTCGTAACCCATCCTGGTGAGAATTTCAGTAACAGCTGCAGCAGAGTATTCTGTCGAGTAATCAGGTTGATCACCAAACGGTAGCACCTCCCTGATAATAGCCTCTGTAATACTGACTGGCTTCTTCTGAACTTTGGATTCTATCTACACGACTCCATCATGCCCTCGTTGGTTGATTGAGGCATTATTCCAAAACTCTATGACCATCTTCTTGAATATGACAGGATTTTCTTGTAGTGCGTGAGAAATCCTGCAAGTGTTGAGGCCGAAGATCATAGACTTTAATTCCTTGTGAGCCAGTGGTAGGTCATATAAGTGTCCAGCAATATTATGTGTGTCTACAAATTTTATGGAGTCTGATCAACCATTTCTGCACCAAACGAATCAAGTTAGTAAATATAAACTCATTAGTTGATTTGGGCTTTAGGATTAAAGTTTTTAGCCCAATAATTTGTTAGTTGGTCTATAAGAACATAATTACAGTATTGGTTAGGCCCAACAGTGAGCTTTAAGCCCAAATGGAGAGATCTCGGTTAACGGAATGTTTTCTGTCAATAACTGAGTTTTCGGTCAACGAAAGTCAACGAAAATCAACCGAGAACAAGACTTCTCGGTCAACATCTAACCGAGAACAGGAGTTCTCGGTCAAATCTAAGTGATCTCGGTCAACAAAAATCAACCGAGAACACCTTGACAGCTGTGGACAGAGAACCCCTTGGGTTCCTCCTTGGAAAGTGTGTCGTCTTCTCCAAGTTACCGAAAACTCCATTAAACCTGCAACACATCCAGTATAATTTCCAGCAGATAACCCTAAAACATCCAATCAAAATCATCAATCACTAATCCTAACATCCCATGACACCTCGTTTGTCTGTGTAATCCATTTACTCATCTGTCAACACATTAAGAACACAACTCTCACAAAACAATTAGCTTGAACTTTGGCTCATTTACCTGTGAATCAACAAACACAAACGATAACAGTGACTTAATGTGAATCGATTATGCAAGAAGTGGCTTTCGGTTATCAGAGTGATTTGGGAAAAAATTTTATGAGTGAAAGGATAATAATGGAGTTGGGTTTTTATATACACCCTAATCATCATGGGCCGAGAACCTTCAATGGGCTCAAAACACAATCAGCCCAGACTCAAGATAACCCAAAAAGACAAGCAGCCCAAAACCCTTTAAAGCCCATATTAAGCTCAGTTGAATCATACGTTTCAAGAAGAGTAGATTCGAGATAAAACAAACAAAACATGTAAATAAAATAAAAATAAAAATGAACTAAATAAAAGAAAAATAAACATTAGCATACAAGACAACTCCCTTGAATTTTATAATATCGGAATCAAATTTCAGTTTTTGTGAAAACGCTGCCCTTTTATGAAAAGATCCGAACATGGAATCATATCGTTTAAGAGGCTGTCACTAGGATTCATGTTCAACGTTATTATGACATAAAGAAAAAGGCTGATAGCAGGTATAACAAACTTAGCATGATTTTCATTGCATCAGTGATATGAGTTAGGTTCAGTTCGACATAAAGCTTAGATGGACATCACTCATTGACCTGTGATGCCTCCTATCTCTTCTCAAAGCGTATTTGGCTTTTCCCAGATCACCCCAATTTGACTCCAACCCCCTAGTGCCTGATCAAAAGATTTTTGTATTTTTGTAGATAAACAAACAAGACTTTTAAGATTTAAGGTTGAACGTTGGACTTACAGGCCATCCGGACTTACAGGCCTTTCATTCGAGACATGATAGGACTTACTTTTATGCCCCCATCTCTGTAGTTCTATTTTGACCCTTTAAGCTTTAAAAAAACGATTTTTTTAATAACACAATAATCAACCCTCTTTTTTAACTTAAACAATAACTTATAAACATAATATTTTTGGTGATCAAGACACTAACGGGCTTCTGTATGACTTGGTAATTGCTTTTCTGCCTATCATTCGGAGAGATGTATACGGAGACATGCACATTTCTTCAAAATGACTCTCCACAGTAAGTTTAGCATATTTAGTTTATATCACTTCAACTTTTACGCATCATGGAAAGCTACCATACAAGTTAATGATTGTTCTAAAGCCTTTTAAGCTTAATAACTTCAGCCGTAAGGCACACAAAAACAATTTATCTATTATTTTCCAAAGGTTGGATCAATTTTCATTTGAAAATATTTTGAAGCTTCTAAAAAGCTATTAACTGAATATTAATATCACTTCCCAGGGAGTTACATAAAACACACGTGTTAAGAATTCAGTCACCCCGGTCACTTTAAGCTTTCAGGTGAATGGCTATCCAGTATGACCACAAGTGGTTAACCAGACCAAACATGTATGAAAACACATGTACTTCCAACTCAGAGCTACCGACATAATTTTAAATGAAAGAATACGAAACACAAAACACATCATAATCGCCTCGGGTGCTTTCAGCCTTTAGATAAATGGTATCCTGTGCCTATATGAGTAGAACCACGGACCAACCATATACAAGTATATGTCCTTCCAACTTGAGCAACCGACATAATTTTAAGCGATAATGAATCTTGAAACAAAAAAAATTTTAATAACAAAAACAACGCACACACACTATTTTTGACTTTTTTGATTTTTAATAATAAAAACGACGCGTACACACTGTTTTTGACTTTTCATTTTTAATAATAAAAACGACGCACACACACTATATTTGACATTTTGATTTTTCTCCCCCTAAATTTATGCAAAATTAAAAAATATGTACAAATTTATACCCAAAAAGACTCAATCCTCGAAACGAAACATTTTAAGAAAATTCACAAGCACATTAAATTAGGCTATTCCGACCGGTTTTGTAAATAAGTCCGACACATTGTTGTCAGTGTGAACTTGTTCAAGGTGAATCAATTTATGATCGAAACAGTCATGAATAAAATGAATTTTAATATCGATGTGCTTGGTTTTAGAGTGCTGAACAGGATTTTTCACAATAGCAATGGCAGCATCATTATCACAAAAAATGGGAGTATCAAGAAATTCCAAATCGTAATCCAGCAGTTGCTTTTGCATCCAGATAACCTGAGAACAACAAGTTGATGCGGCAACATACTCCGCTTCGGAGGTTGAGGTGGACACCGTCTGTTGTTTCTTACACTACCATGAAATTAGACGATCTCCTAAGAACTGGCATCCAACAGATGTGGATTTCCTATCAATGTCATCTCCACCATAATTGCTATTAGCAAATGTAACATTCGTTACTTTTCAAATCCGAAACCCGACCCGGTTATTTTATCTTTTTCTTTCTTGTGCCTCATTTATTATTCGAACGCTCGTTACTAATTCCCTCCTTCGTTTACGTTTATATATATATATATATATATATATATATATTGATAATAACAATGATTTCTATGCAATAATACCCCCTAACTAACTTTATACCACTTTGAATCCACGAGTAAAGAATAGGGACCAAAGTACAATTAACTTCCAAACTTTCCCTCCTCGTTCTTCTTCTTCACGAACTAGCCAAACCCCCCCCCCCTTGTGATTTTTGATCCATATAATCTGCCGAGAATCATGTAATTGAACTTGTATAAACGTTAAGTGTCAGGTCCCCGATTGTTGGTAGATCGTTAACAAATTAGGTCATAACTCACACAATAAAGTGTTGACAGGTGACGGGTTGCTATATTTAGAAAGAAAACCGTTTGATAAAGGCGGAATCAATAACAAACGACTTAGTTGCTGAGCAATCAAACAAAGTTAACTAACACACAAGTTTCACTCAAAAGATTTCCATTTATATAAAGTTAATCATACAAATGATAATCTCTAGGGTTTCTTGATAGGAAAGTTTGTCCGTACAATTCTAAGAATGGCTGTCAGTAGACAAATATTCTTTCTAATATCGTATTCAGCCGCTGCTTGGAGGCGTGACATAATTATTCCTTTTATAGGCCTGACACCTCCTTTACAGCTGTCATTCCTTCTAGAACCCTAAATATATCGTACATATTCAAATTACATATTCAAAATAATCCTAAGTGTAAAACAAGTCTTCTGGGTAGGCTTTGTAGAAGTAAACTTCTCCGAGTAGACTTTGTGCTCTGCCTTCCTTGTTAGACTTGGTAACCTTGAAGTGTGTCTGGGAACCGTTTTCTGGGTATGCTTTACTTGGAGTATTTTCCAAACGAAAATACTCACTAAGCATACTTCAATCTTTTTGATTATATAAGACTTTGCCCAATATAATCCAACGAGCAACCTTGTTCTTCAATGGTCCTATCAACTCCTTGCTTGGAATTAGCTTATTATAAAAGTGTGTTTGGAAGCACTGTACCCTACTTGAGTTGAACCCTGCCCGATGTTACTTGAGATATTTCATTACACATCAAGCTTACTCGGACCACTTTATTATTAAAGAATACCTTGCCCGATCTTCCAATCACTTGGCTTCATGAGCTTGGTTAGCCAAGAGCTTACTCTGAAGTAAACCTTACTCGGCTATGAAGAACAAACCTGCTTGATATAGAGAACCTTGCCCGAGTATACACTAATTAGTGAACCTGCCCGGATATCCTCTAAAGAAGACTTCAAGAAGATAACCTTGCTCGATAGGCAAAATATCATGCCCGGCTAAGTAAAACCTTGCTCGGATGTCTTAGGTGTGACCGGTTCCATACTTAACAATATCTGAGAAGGTTGAGAAGATTCAAATCTTCCTTGTAATCAGTTTTGGGTCAAATCTTAACTCAACAATCTCCCCCTAGATTGGAATACCTCAGCTGTCCCAAAACACTTCTACAGTTATTTACACAATATTAGAATACACATCAAATTAAAGTCAAATTACATATTCAAATAACATAAACAAATGATTACATATTCAAAAGCTTTCCGAAGACATTACATAAAGCCTATTCTAATGATCATTGTCTTCTTCTTGCATTGTAGTAGGCTTGCCTTCGATTTGCAATGACACTTCCTGCCCTTTGTCTAAAGATATCAAGGACTTTGTAATGAGTGAGACTTTAAGGAATGACCATGTCCCTGATATCCATCAGATCTTCATTGTGCAAATAAGTCAAGTCTTCATCTCTTCTGATTATCCCCAATATTCGCGCATCAGAGTTTCTTAGCACATAATGGCGTTCATCTTCTTTTTATTCAATTTCATTTATGATGCCATTCTTCTGAACTGTGTAATTGGGGCGTCTCATTCTTCTTTCTAGGCTTATGTAGGTAATCATGTTTGACATAGGATTCCTATCTTTGACATTCATCTTGTAGTACAGTTCAGCACTGTCCATCTTTTTCAACTTTGCTGTCCTTCTTGCTTTGTGAAGTTGAATCGTTCTCCAGCTTCTTTTTTCTTTTAGGAATGGGAATCCTTTATCAGCTTCATCTTTTAAAAACTTAGAGAGATCATTCTGTTGTCTTCCAGCCATCTTATTTCTGTCTCGATAATCATACAGAGTAAGTGTGGCCATTCTTTCCAGTTGTTCTTGAGTGTATTCAGCAAAATCACTTCTCACAACTATGTCTCTCAATTGTCTACTTTCCATAATCACTTTCAGAAATTCAGAGACAGAATCATAATAGAGATCTCTGGGAAGATCCATATTGGATTATGGTCTTGATGTTCTTTGGGGTTGAGCTCTACTTGATTCACCTCTGCTTGATGAGGCATACATTCTTGAAGCAGAGGGCTTAGTTGGGATAGACTTCTTAGGTTTGCTAGGCCCTAACTTGAATGTTTTGATGTAAATCGATTCTACCATATCAGGTGGAAGGTTGACAAGATCATCAAGGTTTTGTCCTGCTTCTTTATTGAGAATCATCATCATTTTCTCTATCCCAGTATTGTTTGACAATCCTGTAGGTACAAACCTTCCATCAACAAAGCTTCTAGGGTTCTCACCCTCCCTCAGAACTTTTTCCCATTCAGCCTTCTATATGTAGAAAAGTTCTTTCAAATCCTCCTTTTCTAAGGCATCAAAAATGGCTTCATCTATTCCCCTCTGGTTTATCATTATACCCCTCAATATCTTAATCATTTCTTCATTTTCCCAAGGGATTATAGGTTCATCTTCTGGTTCAGGCTTTAATTCCTCTAGGATTGGGGTTTCAACAGCAGTTGCCTCTATTGATTTTTCCTTTTCAGCCTCTTATTTTTTCCTCAAAGTTGTTAATTTTCTCTTCTTCTTGGCAGGCTCAGGCTGTTTTTCTTTTTCTTCCTTCTGAATTTTTCTTTTCAAATATTGGTACTCTTTTTCAACTAATTCTTGGGTCATTGATTCCACAACATTTAGTGTTCTGCCATGTTCTATCAGAAATTTGCACTTTCCCCCATATTTTCTATAGATTTTTTTCAAGTCTTCCCTTTTCAGTAGCAGTTTTCAGCTTGGCCTTTTTAAATTCCAACTCCTTTTCAGTATCTTTGGTTTTACTATAGAGATCACTGAGTTGCTCAAAGTTATAGTTGTTCAAATATGTTTCAGAGTGGTTGTTCATTCTCATATACTCTTTAAATCTTTCCATTTCCTTTTCTTGCTTTGACCCCTTTTGTTTATCACTGGATGGTTTAGTTTGCAGCAACTCCTTCAATTTTTCTTTTCTTTTCATTTTGTTATAGAGTGCTTCAACTACATCCTTTTCTAAGCAATCAATCATCCTGGGTGTCATCCCTCTCTCCAACAGATAACCACATTTTCCTTCAAATTTTTCTTTAAGGCTTCAAGCTTTTCAGCCTCTTCATATTCTTTAACAATTTTTTCTTTTATCTCTTCCCTTTTGTCTTCATAGGCTTCTGTCAACTTGTCAACCTTGAAGTGAGATAAATCTTTGTTAGAATACCCATGCGTTCTCAAATAATCTCTGTATTTATGGGCATCCCTGTTCTTTTGTTGTGTCAACTTCTCAATTGTGTCTCTCTCTTTGTTCAATCTTTTCTCTGGTTCATCATCATTCAAATCAGCTATACTCTCAAAGCTTATGCCATAGCTTCTCAATTTCACAATCAACGGACTTTTCCTTTTAGCATCCAAAAGGCTTTCCTCAATGTTTGTCCTTTGTTCATCAGTCACTGTAACTTGTGGGGACATAACATTAGCAGCTTCAGCATCCTTTCCTTGATCATCATCATTGTCATTATCAGTTTCATCAGACTCATCCTCCTCCTCAGTTGTTTCATTAACATCATCTATTTTTGGTTCATCAGGAGTTGGCTCTTCAGGGATTGGTACATTAGGTACTCCTTGCACATATTCATCAGGCTTTAAAGTTTGCAAAGGTATTGCCCTTATTGGACTTGCCTCATCATCAGGAGTCTCTACAAAGTATTTATTCTGATCATGCCATCTCCCTTTCATGGCAGATTTAGCTCTTTCAGCTGGTTTAAATGATTCTGGTTTGTCCCTTTTTCTTAAGTATTTCTTTCCATACTTGGGATCATCCACACGCTCCCATTCATCTGGGTTCTGTCTAATATCATCTTCAATCTGTTGAGCCCATTTCTTTGCAGCCATTGAGGCAATAGATTCTCCAATTTCTTCTTCCACATTCAAGTCCATATTCACACTGGTTGGTTTAGTAGTTTCAGTTGATTCCTTTGGTGGTTGACTTTGAGGTTGAAACATGCTAACCACCATGGCCAAAGAGTTGTCAACTTCCTCAACTCTTTTTAACTTAATCAAAGCTTCAATTACATCTTGATCATCAGCCTCTTCTTCATTAATCACTTTAGCAATATTAGCTTGACAGATCAATTGTTCCTGCACTGCTATCTCCTCAGAGTCAGGGTTTGGGCTAGTATTTCCCTATCCCTTATCTCTCTTACTAAATTCTCAAACTTTCTCCTTGCATCAATTGGCACAATTAAATTCTCCCCCTATTTTGGGGCAGCTAAGGTCTTCTCAACCTCCTGCTCCATGGATTAAATTTTCATCATAGCCCGGGCCAACTTGTCCAATAGCAACACATTCTCCTTAGTCACCTCCTAATTTCTCTCCCTTAGCTTAGCATTTTCCAACATTAGATCAAGGTTTCTTTGAAATAGCAAGTTTGTGGCAGGAGGGGTTATTAGTGGTGAGGTAAAGAAAAGGTTAGGTTAGGTTCAGATTGGTCTTGAGTGGTGGTTTGAGTGATTATTGGGTTGATGGTCAATGTGGGTGGGGTAGATGGGGTTTGAGTTTGAGTATGGATAAGTGTAGGATGGATTGTAGGGATTGTTTGTGGTGGTGATTGGGTATGGGGTGGGCTTGGAATAAATGTATCAGTTTGGATTGGGCTGTAGGTTGGTGGTGTTTGTGGTGGTGGGGATATTTGAGTGGATGTTTCATTTTGGTTTTGGGTTAAGGTTTGGGTTGGGGATTGTGGTAATTGTGGTTGTGGTGACATATGTGGTGATTGGTTTAGGATGGGTGATGGTGATTGTGGTGGTGTTGTATAGGTTGGTTCTCCCCCTGATCCTGTGCATCAACAATCATGGTTCCTCCAGCCCCTCCTTCATCTCCATCATCATCATCATCATCATCATCATCATCATCTTCATCCTCCAACTCATCAACCTCCTCTTCCTCCTCTGAGCTCAGCTCAGGAACTGGCATAATATCCGAGTCATGGTTCAATAACCATGGCAAAATCTCAAACGGAATGTTTGGATTAAATTTGTTGGCATTTCCCGGATTTTTAATTCGTTTGAATGTGTTAGGATTTTGCAAAACATGAGTAGTGCCAATATTGGGTAAATCACGCAACTCCATGTTAAAGATTATCTGCAGAAACCTGGGATATTGCAGAAATCAATCTTTCTCTGACTTTTTCAGATTTGCTACCATTCATTCAAAAATCATCTTGGAGAAATTGAATGGTAGGTCATAAATGATTGCACATGTGGCATTTGCTAAATCCCGACTCATTAGAGTCCATGAGCCTTTCCTCGGAGCAAATCCTTGAACCACATGGTGAATCAGAAATCTATATATCAAAGGGAACATTCCCTTCGAAAATTGCCCATCATGTACTATCCCCAGGTATCCCATAGTCTGTTAAAAAATCCTCAGCAGGTGATCAGTATTGAAGTTGATATGATTGTGGTCGTCATCGTGTAATTGCAAGCATCTTCTGATCATTTGTTCCGTGATTCGAATTTCTTGTCTTGCCACTGTAGCTTCAATCCTTCGACCATTAACATCATCATACAGTCTTGCTAAGTGCCAGAAATCCAGTGAATGATTTCTATAAATGACTGGGAACTCGGTGAAGGCAAAACGAACATTTGATCTTAACAACCACGTTATCATCATCTCCACCTCCTCATTGTCCAGAGTAATCTGCAACATGGCACACATATTGTGTTTCTGTTCAAAGGGATACATTGGTTGATCATTGTCCGCCATATCTGAAAAACATAATTAAACATATTCAAAATGAAATTAGTCATAAAGTTCACAACTTTAAGTAATTTCAAGTAATAGAAATGAAGAAGAAAGAGAGAAAAATCATCAAGAACCTGTTCTTCGACAAATTTATAACCTAAACACAAAAACAGAGTGTTAGCCTATAGATACATAATCAAAGCCCATTATAGTCTAATCGTGATCGAAAAACACATTATTATTGTTTACCTAGTCGGATTTAGAGGGCTGGTTAAAGTTAGAGTTTGGAATAAAACGAATGCGATAAGTCGGTTTAGGTTTCTTTGAGAGTAAGCAGTTGCAGTGGAAGGAGAGAGAGAGAGGGAAAAATAGTTTTGAAAAGTATCTCTAACTCCCTCTTATATACCTTTTGAAAGTGGGTTTTAAATACATTTGTCGTGTAGTAAGTTATTAGCTGTCAAACATAATAACCTTATCCATTTAAAACCTTACCCGATAAAATTAAAACGTCAAACCTTGCCCGGTAAGATTTTCATTATAAAATTGACAAAGTTTGTCCGGTACCTTCCACTTACAAACCTTGCTTGGTCAAGTTGCGTAATTTAAAGTCAAGTAATGATGAAGAAAGCTTACCCGAAAACCAGATTTCTTGAGAACTTAATCACAAGGCAAATAATCAAGTATAAAACATCAAATAAGCATCCTTGCTAGGAATCAATTAAGATACCCATATAAATTTTTCAAATACAAATTAAATAACTCCATCTAGCAGAAACCCTATCAGAATAAGAAACACATTCAATCAAGCATACTTTGATGTAAATTGTGCCCGAGCAACCTTCATAAGAGTACAAAGTGTGTCCGAACAGCCTTCCTATGCAAAGTATACCCGAATAACCTTCCTAGAGTACAAGGTATGCCCGGAAAAAGAGATCTAGCAGACAGTGTACCCGGAAAGTCAAATTTTGAAATTACCAAGTATATTGAGGAAACAATAGTGTACCCGGAATATAAAGTGTGCCTGGAAGACAAAGTCTGCCCGGAAACACTTGTAATTTCAAAGAAATCATAATCACAAATAACACATAGCATGCCCGGAACAAAATTAAACATAAAAACACCTAAGTGCGCTATGGTCTAAGATATCCAAAGCTTGCTTGGTACATTAAGCAGCAGTTAGTATACAAAGCTTGCCCGGAACAAGAAATATCTTGTTGAAGGCTTGCTTAGTCACATATTCAAAGACTTCAAGCTTGCTCAGGAATGAAGTACATTAAGTGTACTCTACCCGTTAACTGTAAACACTTTAAAGCATGCCCGAAAATCATAAACTTAGTCCAAAGTGACTAAGCTTGCCCGGAAAGGTTATAAAACATCAAACCTTGTTAGGTCCCTGAAAATATATATTCAACTGTTTTGTGCCCGAAAAGGTTTGAAAAACATCAAACCTTACCCGAAAATACATTTTTCAACTGTTTTGTGCCCAGGAAGGTTTGAAAACATCAAACCTTACCCGAAAATACATATTCAACAATTTTTAGGCAAAATGCAACTCTTTTTGACTTAAAACCACATATCATGACATTTGTCAAATATGTTTCATTAAAGATCAGAGTTTTAAGAGCAAATGATGCATTTAGAGATCAAATTTCAGTCATGTTTCTCTTCAAAATATTTTCTTTCTTTAATCGAAAAGATCTCAAGAATGGGATCATATTGACTTAGTAGTTTTCTCAATACTTCATTCTCAGCATTATTATGACAACCTAGACAGGTCAACAGCAGGTCTAGACTTAACATGAATTTCATCTCTTTGGTGACATGATTTAATTTCATTTAATATGCATGATTCTTAATGGATAACACATGACGTTTTCTAATGCTCCTTATCTATTCTCAAGGCTTATTTGGCTTTCTCCAGATCACCCCAATTTGACTTTGACCCCCTGGATTTGGTTAAAACTTTTAATGACATAAAATATTTTTGAAAATTTCTAAGATTTTTCTTTTCAAATTTACAAACATAAGTGAGGTTGAACATTGGACTTACATGCCACGCAATTCGGACTTACAGGCCTTTCATTCAGGATGTTTAAAGTACTTATATGATTGCCTCCACCCCTGTAGTTCTAGAGTTAACCCTCATGTTTGCATTTTCTTTAAAAATGTTTTGTGAACATCAATCAACTTTTGGTTGATAAGATATTTAAAAAGTATGTTGTTCATTGTTGTTCTGTATCATTCTTTTAAATTAGACATTTCATTTTGGTGACCAAATACCAACAGGCTTGTGTATGACTGGATAATCACTTTTCTGCCTATCACTTGGAAAGATATATATAGGAACATGCATAGACAACAATGTAACTCCACATAAGATATAGCAGTTTCTTTATGTTTATATCACCTTAGATTTTACACATCATGAGAAAGCAACCATACATGTTAATGACTGTACTAAGTGCCCTTTTGGCCTATTAAATCCATATGATTGGCTAAGTAGTCAATGTACTATCATTTTCCACTACAATTTAGTCTAATATTCAGTCACCCCAATATCTCTTAATTGTCAGGTAAATGGCTATTCTGTTTGATCGCAAGTGATTAACAGGACCAAACATACATGTGAACATATTTCCTTCCAAAGTCAGATTTATTGACATAGTTTTAAGTGAAGGAATATAAAACTAGTTATAATTGCCCATATGCTTTCAGTTTTTCTGGTTAATTTCTATCCATTAAATCTATACCGATTATAGGACCAAACATACATATGTGTATGTCCTTCCAACTGGGCAAATGACATAATTTTCAGCAAAGATAACTACTTGAGACTTTTCATTGAAAAATCCTTATTTTAAGCTTCTACAAAGCTTGAACTGAATAGTATTATCATATCTCTACACCATTAAAAGCTTGCTCATGTTGTGATCAAAACTTTTGTAATTATGCAAAACTCATTAGAAAATTCATTTTATCATTTAATTTTGACATAAAAACTAATTTTGACATAAACAGTTGTAACATATGTTGGAATTGATCTGCCCAAGACACATATTAGAGTTGATGTGGCTAGTACGTTATGATCCAAGTCGGGTCATACCCAATAACAAGCTAAACAAACACCGATAATATTCGTTTACATATGATGTGATCATAACAAATGAATATTAACACTTGAGTTATTTAGAAAGGGGTTTCTAAATAAAATGTACTTGTGTAATAAACAAATCATATGGATGATTTATGTTTTGTGAGAGAATATTACATAGTGTTATTTAAGTTGGATGAATAGCAATATGTAAACAATAATAACCAAGCATGTCTCTTAACATATAATAGATTTTATAAGTTATAAGTTATAAACTTATAAAAGTATATATGTATGGATATATATATATATATATATATATATATATATATATATATATATATGTTTAAAAGAAAAGATAATAATAATAATACCATGGGGTAGGGGCCCACCACCACCATCTCTTTCAAATATATTATTATTTTATAAGTGAGTGGAGACATGCAAAGGTTTTTATTGGTGGAGAGAAAGAAGCATTTGAATAAAAACAATATCTTTCTCTTTCATTCAAACACACAATTCACAAGTAACAATTAAGCTTTCTCTCTATCTTTCTCTCTTGATAATTTCGGCCAAGGAAGAAAGCCAAGGAAGAAGGTGTTTTTCAAGTGCCAAAATCCTAGCTAGAGGTGTGTTGTTGGATGCTTGGGGTATGCTAGCTTGAGGAACTTCCATATTCAAGTTCTTTCCTTTTAATCATCATCTCTTTCACCCGGTTGTTGTTCATATTGAAAGGTAGTTTAACATGCATGAACTTATAGTGACATGCATGTGTTTGATAGTGTGTAATTCGTATTTGGATCCGGGTTTGGGTTTTTGCATGTATTGAATTGGTTCTTTACACTAAAACTAACAAGATTTAAAACTTATATCCGCTGCGTTTTTTGGTAAAATAAGGATTTTATCTCTTTGATAATCTTGTTAAAACCCAACAACATATTCAAATCTTAATCATAATATACATCATCAAGACAAGCATACAGGACTAATATTCAAGGTCTGTCCTATCCTAATAACATCAAATGATAAGATAAAACACACAGTCAGACAACAAATCATGATTTCAGATAAGCATTTAATCAGTTTAGACAATTCAAACTACTTATCATAATATCAAAAACAGTTAACTGACAATCAAACATAAGCATCAATGATACCTAAGTTGCACAGATAATCACATAATACATATCAGTTAACACAAAGCAATTAACATATTCAAACATATTCAACCAACATTCAATGTGTGTGACCTCAATAAAAAATGATCAATTAGCACATAGAGACACACACTAAGCACACATCCTCAATCAGACCTCATCTGAGTTGATCATTCCCAGAGCTTTCAAAAGAAAGTTGAATCTGGTTCTGTCAAGTGGCTTGGTGAATAGGTCAGCCAAGTTGTCACTTGTATCAACTCTTTTCATCTCAATCAAGCCTTTTTCATTGAAATCTATGATGAAGTGATGTTTGATTTCAATATGCTTAGTCTTTGAATGTTGAACTGGATTTTTAACAGTAAAATATGCTGCAGTATTATCAATAAAAATAGGAGTGTTCATAAAATTCAAACCATAATCCAGCATTTGAATCCAGAGAACTTGGGCATAGCAAGCAGATGCAACAATGTATTCAGCTTCTGCAGTTGATATGGACACATTGGTCTGCTTCTTGCATTGCCATGACACCAGCCTGTCTCCCAGAAATTGACATCCACCTGAAGTTGACTTCCTGCTCATGTTGCAGCCATCATAATCAATGTCTGTGTAGGCAATAAGGTTAAAAGATTGGTTCTTTGGATACCAAATCCCTAAGTCTGGTCTTCCCTTCAAATATCTAAAAAGTCTTTTGACAGCATTCGTGTGGGAGACTTTTGGACTTGATTGGAATCTTGCACAGACACACACAGCATACATAATGTCAGGTCTTGTAGCGGTTAAGTACATCAGGGATCCTATTTTGGCTCTATATTCATGCTCATCTACAGGCTCCCCCTTTTCATCAGCTATCATCTTTTCTTTTGTGTCCATTGGAGTTGAAGCTGTTTTGAACTCTTGACATTTGAACTTATCCAAAATGTCCTACACATATTTAGTTTGGTAAATGAAAATCCCTTCAGCTTTCTGTTGAACTTGCAATCCCAGAAAGAAGTTCATTTCTCCCATAGAGCTCGTGCTGTATTTGGATTTCGTCACCCCTTCAAACTCTATACACGTTTGTTCATTGGTTGAACCAAAGATGATATCACCTACATAGACTTGTAACAGTAGCAAATCTGATCCCTTTCTTTTGTAGAAGAGAGTCTTGTCAATGGCTCCCCTTTTGAAACCATTTTCAAGAAGATGATTTGATAACTCATCATACCATGCTCTAGGAGCCTGATGCAAACCATACAAGGCTTTATTTAGCTTGTACACCCTGTTTGGATACACTGGATCCTCATAACCTGGAGGTTGAGCAACATACACCTCTTCATCAATCTTTTCATTTAGGAATGCAGACTTGACATCAAGCTGGAACACCCTAATGTTCTTTGAGGCAGCATATGCAAGAAAGATCCTGATTACCTCAAGTCTTGCAACTGGTGCAAAGACTTCCTCAAAGTCTATTCCTTCTTCTTGAAGGCATCCCAGTGCCACAAGTCTAGCTTTGTTCTTAATCACCAAAACCCTCTCATCCCTTTTGTTTCTAAAAACCCATTTTGTTCCAATTGCAAACTTGTTTCTTGGCCTATCAACAAGATCCCAAACATGCAAATCTCTGAATTGAGCCAACTCCTCTTACATTGCTTCTACCCAACTGTTGTCCTTTAAAGCTTGAATAATATTCTTTGGTTCTATTTGGGATAGAAAGCAGGAGTACAAACAGATGGTTGCAGATTTAGAATGACTTCTTGTAACTCTTTCATGTAGATCACCAATGATGTTTTCAAAAGGATGATTCTTTTCAACATAAGGGGTTTGAACTATCATATATGTAGACATATTTATTTAAGATTTGATTCATTGAGTTCTGGTTCTTCAATGATCAATTCTGTTTCAGCATCATGAAACTCTGGTGCTTCTTCATTGTACTGTCTTGAGGTAGATGCACCATTGTTTCCTGTATTCATTCTTTCAAATAAATGTTGAAATCTGGTTGTTGATACAACTTCTTCTTCATTGATTTGGTTTCTTGGATTCTCCTCATTCTGAACTTGATCATTTTGCACTTCCTGATTGTCTTGATGAACATCTGCATGATCTTGTTCTGGACTGTGATTGTTTCCTTGATCATTGTCTTGAACTTGTTCAATAGTATCACTTGAGGGACCCTTTACAAATGTATATTCCTTTTCTTTATTAGCAACCTTCTTCCATAACTTCTCCAAGTCCAATTTCTTCCCACTTTTCTTTTTAATCACACTGGTCTTGTAAAAAGAATCATCAAAGTCTTCAGGATAAATCATGAAAGACCTTTGTCAGGTCCCCGATTGTAGGTAGATCGTTAAAAAATTAAGTCATAACTCACACGATTATGTGTTGACAAGAGAGTTAATGACGGGTTGGTATATTTAGAAAGAAAACCATTTGATAAAGGCGGAATCAATAACAAACGATTTGGTTGCTGAGGAATCAAACAAAGTTAACTAACACACAAGATTCACTCAAAATATTTCCATTTATATAAAGTTAATCATACAAATGATAATCAATCTAGGGTTTCTTGATGGGAAAGTTTGTCCGTACAACCCTAAGAACGGCCGTCACTTGACAGATATTCTTTCTATTATCGTATTCAGCCGCTCTCATTAGGTGTGCCCTAAATATTCCTTTTATAGGCCTGACACCCAAGGACAGCTGTTATTCCTTCTAGAAACCCTAAATATATCTTACATATTCAAAATAATCCTAAGTGTAAAACAAGTCTTCCGGGTAGGCTTTGTAGAAGTAAACTTCTCCGAGTAGACTTTGTGCTCTGCCTGCCTTGTTAGACTTGGTAACCTTGAAGTATGCCCGGGAGCAGTTTTCCGGGTATGCTTTACTTAGAGTATTTTCCAAGAGAAAATATTCACCGGGTAGACTTCAATCTTCCTGATTGTATCAGACTTTGCCCGACATAACCTTACTAGCAACCTTGTTCTTCAATGATCCCTTCAACTCTTAGCTTGGAAATAGCTTATTGGCAAAGTGTGCTTGGTAGCACTGTACCCTGCTTCAGTTGAACCTTGCCCGATGATACTTAGATAATTCATTATACATCAAAGCAAACTTGGACCACTGTATTATTAATGAATACCTTGCCCGGTCTTCCAATCACTTGGTTTCATGAGCTTGGTTAGCCAAGAGCTTACTCTGAAGTAAACACTACTCGGGTATGAAGAACAAACCTGCTTGATATAGTAACCTTGCCAGGGTATACACAAAAGAGTGAACTCTGCCCGGATATCCACTAAAGAAGACTTCTAGAAGATAACCTTGCCCGGAAGGCAAGATATCACGCCCGGCTAAGTAAAAGCTTGCTCAAAAGTCTAAGGTGTGCCCAGTTCCATACTTAGTCATTTCTGAGGAGGTTGAGAAGATTCCAATCTTCAATCTGATCAGTTTTGGGTCAAATCTTGACTCAACAACCTTATCAATTTCTCATGATCAAACAGCCTTGCTGCACCATCAACTGTGTTGAACTGATTTTCATTAAAGATAATGTCAGATGATCCAATTACACTCATATGATCTTTCACATATACTCTGTATGCTTTTGAGTGTGTAGAATAATTAACAAAGAAGCAATCCAAGGATTTTGTTTGAAACTTGTTCAAATAATCCCTGGTGTTTAGAAGAAACATTTGCATCCAAAGGGCTTGAAAAACTTTATATAAGGCTTTCTATTATAGAAAGTTTCGTATGGTGTCTTGTTATGCCTTTTTTTGATAAGTACCCTATTCTGAACATAGCAGGCAGTATTAATGACTTCAGCCCAAAATGTAACTGGTAGATTTGCATCTGCTATCATGGTTCTTGCAGCTTCAATAAGTATCATGTTTCTTCTTCTGCAACATCATTTTGTTCAAGAGTTCTAGGAGCTGAGAATTGCTGAAATATTCCCTTTTATGTGCAAAATTCTTCCATGACTCCATTTTTGAACTCTGTACCATTGTCACTTCTCATTTTTTTTACTTTCTTATTCAGTTTGTTCTCAATCATTATCACACAGCCCTTTATCAATTCTGCAGTCTCATCCTTTGTACATAGGAAATAAACCCAAGTATATCTTGAGTAGTCATCAATGATCACTAGACAATATCTTTTCTTTCCTAAACTTGGCACACTCACAGGACCAAAAAGATCCATGTGAAGTAATTCAAGTGCTTGATCAATTATGTTGATGAGCTTTGTCTTATGAGAGGATTTGTGCTGCTTGCCTTTCTGGCATGAACTACAATGATCATCCAGTTTGAACTCTCTTGTAGGTAAGCCAATGACATGCTCACCCTTAACAAGTCTGTTCATGTTCTTTAGATTCACATGACATAGTTTTCTGTGCCACAATTTTGACTCATTTTCAGTGCCTTTGGAAACAAAACATGTACCACCCCCTTGAAACAGCTTCTTTCATATTTAACTCATATAGGTTGCCATTTCTTGGGGCCATCATCATAATCATTTCAGGTGGGATTACAAATTCAGGTTTTAAGATGAAACAGTGTGAGTCATCAAAACCAACTTTGTAACCCTTATCACACATTTGTGATATGCTAAGCAAATTATATTGGAGTCCTTCAACATGAAACACATTGTCAAATGAAGCATTTCCATTGTTTAAAATTCATTTTCCAACAATCTTTCCTCCATTCTCATCACTTCCAAAAGCCACAGGACCTTCAAACTTTTCTTCATAATTAACAAGTGACCTTCTGTCACAGGTCATGTGCCTAGAACATCCACTATCCATGTACCATATGTCATTCAGTGGAGTGGACTTTTCCTGCACAAAAGAAAGAATTTTGACCAGTTGAGTGATGAAGTGCAAGCTATTTCAACTTGCAGCTCATCAATTTCAATTTCAGTGGCAGCATTGGAAGTGACTGTTGTTGGTTCAGGATCTTCATGAGTGACTTCAAGATTATCTGAGTTGTCAGTTTCATATCCACACTCCCTTGGAGTTTTCACAAATGGAGTTGTGTTATTGCTTTCACCATCTGCACACTTGTCAGCTTCTTGCACAACATAATCTTTCTTTTCAGAATAATCTCTCACATCAACAGTCTTTTCAACTTTAGTTTCAACCTTGGGTTTCCAAAGAAAACCTTGTGGTTCATAACCATGTTTCAAAAGATACTTTTCGTCACCAGTGAGTTCAGTTGGTTTCTTTCTAGGAAAGATACCTCTGTTCTTTTTCTTGTCACTTCCTGATGATCCTTGAGAATCATCAGACTTCATAGATTGTGTGTCTTTGTTGGGAATACTTCTCAAGGGTTGAAAACTCTTTTTCACAGGTTTTTCTTGCTTCTTAGGAGAGACACTTCTTCTTGCTGATTTAGTTACAAGTTTCTTTGACTTGACCTCATTTTTCTTTACTTTCCTTGTCTCCTTAGCTGATTTCAATTCACCTGCACTTATTGTTTCCTTTTCACACACCTTCCCCTTTACCAGGTATGCATCAAACTTTGGCTTGTACAAAACAAAGTCTTGTCCATATTTTGTTTCATCTGGGACATGAAAAGGTTTGAAGTTGAGTCTCTCATTACATGAGTCTGTGTGATGACCATACTCATCACACTTCCTGCACCAAACCTTTCCCTTGTATCTTTCATGTTCATTTGGTTTCTTGAATCTTTCACTTGGTTTAGGTGTTTTGACTCCAAGTGTCTTTTGAGTCTTCAGACCATCATAATCAATTGAAAAAGAAACAAATTCCTCAATATTGATATCTTGTCTTTCTGTCTTGCTTTTGATAAAGAAAATCTTTTCAATAATTATAGGTTACTCATCTTGACTTTCTCTATGCCTTGACTATCTTTTCTCATATTCTTCCATGGTTTCCACTTCTCCAACATCAAGCACCTCATAACTAGAAAAGACTGGATAAACAGGGATAAAGTTTTCAACATCTATAGTTTCAGTCACCTTTTTCTTGTTGTTTTGCTTTATCTTTTCCAACACAGCTTTGCTTGGAGGCCTCACTGCATTGTAGCTTATCTTTTTTCTTTCACAAATGTCAAAAGACACATGTTCTTTTTTCATTCTTTCATTTTGTTGTTCATTCTTGGAGTGATAGGTGGATACAATGGAAGTTTGTCAATTGATTCAGGTTTCTTCACTTTTCTACCCCTTTCAGCAGCTTTTATTTCTTCATCAGTGATCTGATCACTCAAGTCACTCAAATCATCTTAATCGAGATCATCAGAATCAAAGTCATCTTTAGAGACTTGAACTCCAATTGATTTTTCTTCCTTCACCTCTTCCTTAACCACAAACTCACCTTCTGCATTCACCTCAACATTCTTGTATAAATCAACAAATTCTTCTTTGTCATGAAAGACATTTTTGAATTGTTGTAGATATGCATCTCTTTTCTCTTTATCAACCTTTGGCATAAAGTTGTTGTTGAATGGTGGTGGAACTGCTTTGTATTTATCTTTCTCACTTACTTGGTTTAGAATGCCACATATGTTTCCTGTGGAAACCAAGTTCTTCAAGAATTCATTCTCAACTTGCAGTTTTGTGTTCTGCACCTTTTCTTCCACAATCATCTTCAATCCATCAATCTCAGCGGTGTATCTTTTCTGAGCTCTGTAACTATTTATGCAGTCATCTTCTAAACTTTTAATCTTTTCTTCACTTATCAACTCACTTGCCTCATATCCATTGATGATACTTTGCTTCCTAAAACACTCACTTTCCAGCTTGCCTACTTTTGTTTTCAATTCATTGATTATTTCATTCAAATCAATAGTAGGAGCAGAGTGTACCTGAGATGATGATTCAGCTCCTTTCTCAATCAATGCCATAAATGCCACATTTGCCTTCTTAATGTCATCTGCAATGTCTTCTTCATGATTGCTCCAATTAAATCTACCCTCATGTTGTGTGGTGACAGCCACATTCCCATGATTTCTGGGTTGATTTTGATTAGTTGGGACTGAGTTGTTTGGAATAATTTGAAGGTGTTGATTGTTGTTTCTTTGAAATCTTTGATTCTGAGGCACAACTTGATAATTATTATTCATTTGAGGCTGTTGAAAGTTGTTGAAGTTGGAATTGTAGTTATTGAAGTTGTTGGGGTTGTTGTTTCTCTGCTGATTCTGTTGATATTGGTGCTGCTGATTTCTTGACTGGTTTTGATACTGGTTCATCTGAAAATTTCTTGGCATGTTACATTCTCTGGCAAAATGACCAGGTTGTTGACAGTTATAGCAAATGGCTTTTGACTTATCAAAGCCAATTCTTTCATTTGGCCCTGATAGAAGTGATCTACCAGTCCTGTTGTATAACCTTTTGCTTCTAAGAGCCAACATGGCTGCTTGCCATTTCAAATCAGATTTTTTTTCAACGAAAGCATTGTATGATTCTGTAAACATGGAGAGCAAAGCATGTGTTTCACTTCCTTGGCTACTTCCTCCACCAGTGTAAGGTACATGTCCACTTGCCATTGAGGCAGAATCAGTGTCATCCATCAGTTGGACATTGAACCTTTGTTGGTTTCCATGGTGACTTTTACTACCACCAACAAGAGATTTAGGTGTATCAACACCATGCTCAACTGGTTCTTCAATGATAGGAATCTGTTGTTGATTTTTGGTTGACAAGTTTCCCATTGGTGCAATGAGAGCATTAGTGACCTGGAAACATGGCTTCTCTTCTTTTATCATTTCATTCTCAATCATTTCTATTTTTGCAGCCTGAAGGAAGCACACTATATCATCCACCTTCAAATAATTGAAATTTGGCTTTTGGAGAATGAATTTGCAAGCAGTGTACCATTCCTTGGGCATTGAGTTAAGCATCTTGGTATTCAAGTCAAAATCAGTCATGACATAGTCAGTGATTCTTAGCTCATTCACAATTGCTAAGAATCTTTCTAGGATTGATTTCAGTCTCTCTTCATCCTTATATTTGAACCTCTCTAGCTGTTGTTTGAGCCTTTGTTTTTTGATGTTCTTCAGTTCAGTGTTTCCCTCAAACATTTCAATGATTGCATCATACATAGCCTTAGCTGTAGTGTGATGTGCAACCTTGGTCAATATTTCCCATGACAGACCTAGCTTTATCATGGCTAAGGCCCTGTCATCCACTTTCCTCATTCTGTCTCTTATAGAAGCAGTTGCATTAGCACCATAATTAGTGTTTTGAGGACCATTCTTGATTGAATTCCACATATCCACATCATTATAGCAAACAGCTGCTTCAAATAAGACCTCCCATTTTGTGAAGTTTTCTTGTCCATAGAGTCTAGGAATCTTATTAGTAAATACCTCTTGTTCTTCGTAACCAGACATTTTGAAAATCAAAATCAGTTGATTTGTAAAAGACAAGTTTTAAAACAATAAGATCTGAAAACCGGTTGTTCAGATCTGATGAATCTGGTGCGAATAGAACAAGAATCAGAGGTAAAGATTTAAACTTTAATTGAAATAAGGAAGAGAAAACACCGGAAAGATGTAGATCTGGACAGAAATGACGAACAGAGCAGCTGATGTCACTCTTTAATGGAACAGTGTTCTGCTTACGTCATTGTTCTTCAAGTCTTCAATTAGCAACAATTTCTTACTAAAATAGCAGTGTTCTGCTTAATGAAACTTTTGAGATTTTTGGTGCCGTTGACTGTTTGACCAAGCTGTTCTCTACGGAAGATATATACCCAGGAGTATTTTGGTAATTTTTCTCCAATCATCAACAAGCTTATGGAATTCAAACCTCATCCAGTTTCACGACTTCATCAAAAGCTTTACAAGAACAAGTGTTGACCAAGCTTAAGGATTTAATCACTTTTAGTGTCAACCAACATATTAATATGTTTATTTTCAGATTTTTACAATCTTGATAAGGATGGTCAAGATTGCATCACCCACACTTGATTTGAAGACACATTCATTAAAGACAATTGCAACAAAATGGGGGGAGTAAAAATCTTTGAATTTCATTGCAAATGGCAAGCTTCAAATTAAGTAAATGACTCAAGTTAAGGAAAAGTTGATCAATAATCCAAGATTTTTCAAAGATGTTTCATCGTTTGTCAGCTTTCAGATTTCCTAGTACGGATGAGAAAATAGAGTCACCTCGAGCGACAATGTTGAAAGGATGATCAGTAGAGTTCAACCTTCTATGAAATAGTCACTTGAACAATCAAGAACGGATATGGTTGACTTGAATGCTATCTTAATTAAGGGAATGATTTGAAGATGATTTGAAGGGGAAGAGACAAATTTGAAGAATTGAAGATTATTTGATAATCACAATGAGTTTATTTCTTTTTGTGATAACCTTGTTACTTGAAGTTGATCTTTGAAGTTCAAAGCCTCGTTCATATGCCCATACAAATATATCCAAAAGTGATATAAGAGGGATGATTCGAAATGAACAACAAGAGAAGCCTAACATGAGGGGGAGAATTTCAACGAAAAGACAACAAGTTTTTGAGGTGATCATGGAAGAAATTCGATGGCATCGGTCTAAGGGGGAGATTGTTGGGACTTATGTTTTAGACCGATGCATAAAATTAATTTGCGGGTGAAAAATATATTTTGGTCTCAACCAAGGGTGGATGGCTTGAAGACCAAGTCATGCTAGACTAGTATAAATAGATGTTTTTATTCATTTGTCTAGTATGAGTGTTTGTATTGTATATGTGTGAGATCTAGGGCTTTATCCCTTTGAGAGAGTCTCCGCCTCCAGGATGAGCTCTCCTGGTGGCGGCTGATATTTCTTAATCGATTGTATGTATGAATGTATGTATGAGTGTTTCATCTTAATGAGAATCATTCGGCTAATATTTCATACTACCATTTCTATCTTTTGTGTTTTGATTACAATTGTTCATCCTATTATTGATTGTTAATCAAATTAGGCTCTCTCCCAATACACCTCATCCGTCCAAACATCTTTCAAAAGTGAATCTGAGTGAGTCGATCCTAACCCTCGACCCGAGCTCCACACCGTTAATACCGATTATTCACGCTTCTGCACCGGGGCTCGGTTCTTTCACATTAAGTGATCAAAAACGCGTCCAAATCATACCTTAATTCATGCATTTTGCTCATTGTAATCAGTATTGCAGAAACCCTAACAATAATTAAGCAATAACATATCGGATTAACGGATTGAATGTTTAGGGTTCTTATGAAATTTTGGGGTTTAGGGCTGATCTATTTATAAATATTTATTCAAACACTTTTACGAAATACCAACCTAGACCAGTTGGCTGCTGAGGTGCGTTTAACTTCTTAAGCCACCCTCTGGCGCGGGTTCGAGTCCCGGCCAGCCCCCTTTTTGGAAACTATTTTTCTTTTAATTGTTTTATTGATTTTAGAAGGTTTATAAATCATTATGGTTAGTAGTAAATTTCAAATAAAACTTATTTTGTTAAACCAACATATAAACCGATCTTTTCTTTCGAACTTCGGCTAAAAGCCATCAATATATTTATGTATGTATGTACATTTTCAATAGATTATTTAAGGTTTTAATATTCGAAAAGGGCTTTAAGTTAATATGTACATTTAAAAAGAAGTTGCAAACTAAAATACATATTTAATGAAATCTCGTTAATCAGCAAGTACTTTATAAAAGTTCATATTTTATATCGGTATTATTATTTATTATCAATTATTCGCAATGTTAATCTTAAAATGAAATCTTTATTAATCATAAGTATATATATAAACATCAAATGTATGTTTAGCTTAAAATAATTATTTAAAACAAATCTCTTTATATGATTTATCCAAAGCGTTATAAATATTTACTTTTTGTGATTTTGTATAATTAAAAAATGTTATTTATGATAAACCGTCGTTAAATAAAAGTAATAAAAATTTATAATATTTAAATCGTGTTTAATTTCCAAAAGAACTCTTCCGATCATAAATCCCGAACCTCTATCTAGTTTAGGATCATGATTGAATTCATATTTGACTTCCGTAATTATTGCTTTATTAGGATATATTATCAGTAATTTCTCGGAGAGCTTGATCTTTCTTTTGTGTCTTGACGTGTCATTTTCTCTTGCTTATTTACTAAGGGGAGTTTACATATCCCCCTTTTCATCTTTTATATTTTGGGGGTGACATGTATACCTATTTACATTACTCGTTTTTAATTCCACATCTATTTCAAACACAATTCAATATATGTTTATGTGTGATCATTGCATGTTCTATGATAATGCTCTATATGCTTAATTGTTTATATTATGTTTGGTGGTTGGTATTTCATCCTCATCTAGTATGATCATAAATTTACCCAAGTACTTTGATTTCGTATCAATAAGAACGGGTCCACATCTATTTAGTTGTTTGCGTTTTCATAAGAATTGTAATACTCATCATTTACATATGAATTGTGATTTATCTATATATATATATATATATTTATAAAACTAAAACATATGTATCCTCACCAACGTTCGTGTTGACAAACTTTATTTTTATACATGTTACATGTACAAGTAGTTGATATTATTCAAGATTGAAGATAATAGTTTGACCTTAGGATATCTATTCAAACAATAAATATGATGTAATTGTTTTGATTATTATAATTTTGTACTTGTTTTAATTTTAATGAATTAAATAATTATTATCACTTTAATTAGTGTCTTCTGAGCTACTGTCCAATCAATACGTTACGCCCCGACGTGTTCCGCCTTTGGTCGGGGTGTGACAGCAAAAGCATAAAGATCAAATTATGATTGTTTGGGATACCAAAGACCTAACTTCGTTTGTCCCTTCAGATATCTTAAAGTACGTTTAACAGCAATTAAATGAGATAGTTTAGGATTAGCCTGGAAAAGAGCACATTGGCATACTGCAAACATGATGTCAGGACGACTGGCTGTGAGGTACATCAGAGACCCGATCATCGATCGATAATATGTATGATCTACGGGATCTCTTCAGGATCAGATGACAGTAGTGGCCTTTCTGACATGGGAGTGTTGGCACTCTTGGAATTTTGAAGTTCAAACTTTGCAAACATATCCTCAACATACTTCCCTTGATGCAGTAGGATTCCTGCCGAACTTTGGCGAACCTGTAACCCAAGAAATGTTGTCATTTCACCCAATGAGCTCATTTCAAATCTTTTCTTCATTACACATTCAAATTCTTTGCACAACTTAGCGCTGGTGGATCCAAAAATAATGTTATCTACATAGATCTGGACTATATCAAATCTTTTCCGACAGTTTTTCGAAACAAGGTTTGATCAATGGTTCTCCGCTTGTATCCACGATCTAGAAGATGTGCAGTCAGAGTCGCATATCACGCCCTAGGAGCCTTATGTAACCCATAAAGTGCCTTGTCTAGCTTGTAAACATGATTTGGTTTCTTAGAATCAACAAAACCTGGTGGCTGATCCACATAAATCTCTTCTTTGACTTCACCATACAGAAAGGCGGTTTTGACATCCATCTGATACACTGTGAATCCCATGACTGAAGCGTACCCCAGAAAGATTATAATGGCCTCAAGTCTAGCCACTGGGGCATAAACTTCAGTGTAATCTAGTCCCTCAACCTGACGAAAACAACGAACTACCAACCGTGCCTTGTTGCGAACAATAACCCCGGTGTCGTCTTGCTCGTTTCGGAAAACCCATCTTGTATCAAGTGCTTTCTTTCCTTTAGGTAACTTAACCAATCTCCAAACCTTCAACTTATCAAACTGATTCAACTCTTCGTGCATAGCATCAACCTAACTGGGTTCTTGAAGTGCCATTTCTACCATCTTTGGCGCAATTTGAGAAATGAAACAGGAAAACAGACAGCTATTTATATGTCCAGTCTGACTTCTGGTGGACACGCCCATTTCAAGAGGACCTATGACGTTTTCAACTGGATGATTTTTCTGAATTCTTGATGGAGTTAAATGATCAGAAACATCACCGGTAGATAGTAAGTTAGACAAGTTCTCATTAGCATCAACTAGAGGATTCTTCCATCCAGATGTTGCTATACTGTGAGAGTACGAGGTGCTGACAACATATTCATTTGGAATGACATCGGGAAACAGTTGTCACACCCCAACCTACGACGGAAATGTCGGGGCGCGAACTGATTGTCACAGCTCTCAAGGTTACTATCATTCACAATATAAGTTTCAATATCTATTTAATAATTTCAGATAATTCAAGTACAAAATACAACTTATTAAACAAACAACAATTATAAATTAAATTCTTGATCTTATCATTTCTAACTTAAATTCTTCACTAACTCTTCACCAACCTGCATTAAATTTCTACGATAACCTGCATACGCGTTTAAAATAGAATTTTGTCAACAACACATGTTGAGTGAGCAACACACCAGCTTAGTTGTACATATAGTATATATAACAAAATACGTAGCTGCAACAGGTCATATGAGAATAAAAATTAACCAAATGAGCAAGTATAATTGAGATGTCGAGAAGCACAAATGCTATAACGATTGGCGTATGATCATACTATTATGAGATTATGTTTTACCTCTCCGAATGCGGTTCACGTAAAGCATGTAAGCACATAAACAAGTAAGGTATAAGTTGTTAACACATAAGACAATAGTTGCAGTTTTGAGTATAAGTATATATGAGAAATATAAGTTTTACACATATGTCCCAAAACAGTATGAAAACGTGTAAAAAGAGGGGAATGTGGTACTCACCTTAGCAGACGAACAAGTGAATAGATAACAATAAGAATGACGAAAGCGGATCACGCGCGTTGACGATAAGGCCTAATAAGGAAAATAGAACGTAGATACGCTAAGTTAATGAACTAGATCGGATAAGCGAGTTCGATAATTATAAAGCTATTAAGTCATATTATATTCTTTTCATATATAATTAATATAATATTTAATTTTGAAGATATTATATGAAAAATTATTAGTTGTTAAATTACAAATAAAGTAGATTATAATACTTTATTATATAAAAATATTGTATAAGTAAAACCCATCTTTAAAAATATCATTAGTTTATTAACCCGTTTAAAAGTATACATTTAGTATAATATATAAAAAATATTATATGAATAAAATACATCTTTAAGAATTATAAATTTGTCAAAGTATATATATATATATATATATATATATATATATATGTATGTATGTATATATATATAATTACCCATATTTGTACATACATGAACGAAAAGATGCGGGACATAGTCGGTTTTTATTAAAAATAATTTTTACTAGTTATTATTATATTTGTTATTTATTAAAATGGGTTTAAAAGTGAAATACAAAAAATAAACATTAAACGGGGTGGCAGGGACTCGAACCCGCGACCTGCCACTCCGTAACCAAGGTATTAACCAGTTGGGCTTACCAGCACAAGCGTTAAGACACTGGAACTCTTAAATAAAAATAAACAGAAGCAGATCTATGAACATCCATTAACCATAAAAAATCCAATTCGATCAATCTGTTAATGCTAATCCATTTTTGAGTTAGGGTTTATGTTAACAGGTTAAGCGCGATATCTAAACATAGTTTAATTACCTCGAATAATGATCTGATATGGATTAATAGCGATGAACACGAGCCAGCCATAACGGGTGATGAATGAACAGATGAACGACCAGATTAATCCAATTAAATAAGGGGTTTAGGTCGGCGATGGTTTGGTGATTATGTCTGCGTGTTTAATTGAATTTATATGAACGTTTTTATGTATAATCAGTTTGTTATAGAGTCGGCTAGGTTAAAAGGAGAAACGAATCAATTTTTGATCTAATTCCCGTAATTAGAATGTTGTTTCAGCTCGTTATAATAATAATAAGAATATGCTTGATTCGATTCCTAAGATTGAGACAAAAATTGTGGTCCAAGTTAAACAATTGGGAAAACGGGTTCAATAAAATGAGTCACGGGTTTGGGTTGGATAATGGGTATCCAGATTTGTTTGATGGGTTAGAATATAAATTTGCATTTTAGACCCTGGGGTATTAAGGATGGGTACAAAAAAGGGTAAAAGGTTTTAGTTTGGGTTAAAAGTGCCAAACTTTGAAAGTTATGATTATATATTAAATAATTAACTATAATATTATAATAATGAATTATACTTTATAAACATGATCAAATTTTTCGAGCATCGAAATGGGTTGGGTTTTTAATAATAATAAAAAATATAGATAACGAAACGTCCGAGTTGTTACAACAGTGTGCTCCCAAAGATCTGACAGATGGAACTCTCCCCCTCAACTGTAGCATCATCTTCAGACAAATTCAGCGAGCCTTCGGCTTCTGGAGTTTCTTTCATCTGAGCGTTGGGTGCGGGTGGGTCATTATTCAGTTCAGTGACATCATCATCCAGAAATGGAGAGATGTGAGATACTGCTTGAGGGTCATCTTTTGCAGTTTCCACGATAGGACCACCTAAAGGTTCTGTGTTTAGGACTGGAAACACATTAAATGGTTTAAAGAGTTCATTATAATCAAATAACCAGTCCGGATCGACACGAGCATCAGTCTCATTTTCTTCCAGCCAGCGAACCTCATAGGACTCTAGAATCTGCTTGGTTGACTTGTTGTAGACCCTGTAAGCTGTATTGCCCGCATAGCCAACAAAATAACACTCGTCAGTTGAGGCCCCAAATTTTGGAGTAGACTCGAGATTCAATAGTGTGCAGGGACACCCAAAAGCTCTGAAATGTGCAACAGTGGGTTTGTGACCATAAACAATCTCATATGGAGTTTTCATCTTAGATTTGTTAATTATCACCCGATTCTGAACATAACAGGCCGTATTAATAGCTTCTACCCAGAAGAACAAAGGTAGTTTAGAATCTCATAACATGGTCCTTGCCTCCTCGATAAGAGTTCTGTTTCTTCGTTCAGCCACACCATTTTGTTGTGGTGTTCTTACGGCGCTGTACTGACGTAGCACCCCCCCCCCCCCTTTCTGAACAGAAATGATTCAATGATGCATTCTTGAACTCCGTTCCATTATCACAACGAATTCCCTTTAGCTTCAGGTTAAGTTGATTCTCCATGAGCACCACAAACTTCTTGATTAAATCTGCAATTTCAATCTTATTTGACAAGAAAAACACCCAAGTGAAACGTGAGTAGTCATCAATAATAACAAGACAGTAAGAGCTACGAGAAAGACTCAAAACATGGACTGGTCCAAAAAGATCTATATGAAGCAATTGAAAAACAAAAGAGATAGTATTGATCAACTTCGGCTTATGAGATTTACGATTATGTTTACCCAAAGCACAAACCACACATTTTTCAATAGTCACAAAATCCTTAATAAGTAGACCATGGACCAAATTATTTTTAGCAAGACGATTATGGTTTTTGGAATTTGCATGACCAAGACGACGATGCCACAACATGGCGTTATGTCCAGACACTCTTGAAAACAAACATGTTATTTCATCAGGAACATTTTTGTTCATGTCGATCACATACGTATTATATTTTCGTTGTGATAGAACAAGAATCCAGTCTTCTGGTATAACTATACCAGGTTTCAAAATCAGACACTCCTTCTTAGTAAAATGAGTTGAAAATTCTTTGTCACAGATTTGTGACAAGCTCAAAAGACTGTGCTTCAATTCTGGAACAAAATTAACATTTTCAAATTTCAGAACACTTACAGTACCCTTCTGAGTGATCTTTCCTTTCTCTCCACCCGCAAAGGACACATACCCACCATTAAATGTCTGAATGTCATGAAGTTGGGTAATGTCCCCTGTCATGTGCCTGGAACAACCACTGTCAACATACCAAGGTCTGATGACATTCCTCCATAGCTGTCCCTGCACAAAACGCGGGATTAGTTAGATTTTGGTACCCAGTCCATAGTTACACTGGGTGACCCTGACTCATCTACAGTTGTCACAGATTTCCATGACATGTCCTTTTGATCGTCAAACATAGATTTTGTATATCCTTTTGCCAGAGGTTTAGGCAACCATTTATGTCTGTATGACTTGGCATTATAAGTACGAATGGTTGTCGTAACCTCCGGTGTTTTGGGTTTGGAAGAGAATGAATTTGTCTTTTCTTCCTGTTTTGGTTTAGACTTAGTGTTTATATTTGAATTTGAAACACCTTTTCTAACCCTTTCACGAAAGATGTTAGGTTTGGTCTGATGAGGACTAAACCTGCCAGATTTGTTTCGATTCCAATCATCGTCAGAGGAACTAGCCTGATTGTGCCTGAATTTTTGCCTGTATGAGTTATAAGGCATATATGGCATATTCCTATGATAAAATCCATAATAAGGAACATATGGACGATTTGGACAAATTCTGGCAATATGACCAGGAGTGCCACAATTAAAACAAGTTTGACGTTTTATGAAAAAATCATTTTGGGCACTCCTCGTCTGGACTAGTTGTGCGGACCAGTTTGCTTAAAACTGCGAGAACCCCTTTTTGCATCCTTGAGCTTATCGCCTTGTTTGTCATTAGAGCATCCCTCTTTGACAAATTTAGGTGCTATGTATTTTTTGGAAATTTTTGAATTTTTATTTTTCTTAGAAACCACATTACTAGAAATCAAAGTTTCAATCGAATCAACCACACAAAAATCCTTGCTCGTTAAAATAGAGCCCACACAAACAGCCGGAATAGCGAATTCAAAACAAGAAGTTTTAAAGAAACATCAGAAACAATGTCATTATCAAATTCAAAACAAGGGTCGTCATCCTCATCAGTCCATTCCTTCACAATTACTTTTTCTGCACATGAAGTAGACACATTAGAATCGTTCATATCTAAAGTGGACAGAACAGTATTCACAGAACTGGTTCCATCACCTTTGTCTTGTTTACCGTACTTCATGTCCTTTACATTTTCCTCGTGCTCTTTGGTAATAGGGGTAGGGACATAATTGTGGTTGTAGGGTGGGGGAACTTAACTGAATCCTATTCCCTCACTTTCATTTTTTTCCACCACAATTGATTTTCAATCATTGAATTAACAACTTTACTGGAACCATCGAATTCCTTGAAGTCTAGTTCAGCCCTTTCAAACTTACTAGTTAGATTCGAAATTTCTAACTTTGAGGCTTCTAGTTTAGCCGTCAATTCAGTGATTTCTTATTTGGCATAAAGATGATGACAAGATTTATACTAAAATCTGACTTAAGCTTAGAGATATCCTTTTGTTGAGCTTCTATTTTATCTTGAAAAGCTTTTTCATTTTTCTTAAGTTTAAAATTCTCAGATTTTATTCTTTTCATATCTCTTATTAAGTTGTTATTATGAAGCTTATACAGTTCTATTTTCTCAACACAATCTAAAGAGCATGGTTGAAAACTTACCTCATATGAGTTTGGAGAAGTGAACGCCATATATGCAAATTGAAGTTCCTTGATCTTCTCCTCAGTAGTATTTTCTTCTCAGTGTCATCAACATTGGCAAAGTTTGCGGTCTGGTTTCCAATATTTGAGTGCAGCCATCTGACCATCCCAAGAGAATTGTTGAGCAACCATTCCTCTTTCACCATTTCCTGAGCTACCTCCAGCCTCACCTCTAGCATTCCCAACTGGAACCAATGCCTTTCTGTGTTTCCATCCTTTGCTGGGTTAGTGCATTCACGAGCATAGTGACCCAGCTCGTGACTGTTGTAGCACCAAGAGTGTCTTTGTTAAAACCCAATTTATGATTGTTAGACATGTACCAATTATTTCTGCCCGTCCTCTTAGTGAACTTCTTCGCCCGAAACACTGCCATGGCGAATTGCCAAGCGGTATCCATTTCTTCAACATCATCAGGATGGATCTGATCAAGTTCATCAGCAATCACAAGTTGAACCAAGTCTCCAGCTAAAAAAAATTATAACAGTTCATGAAACCTGCCATTAGAGCTATATTCTCCTGAGTTTCTTTTGGTATGGAAGGAATCTGACTGAAGTTCTGACTGGGAGTGGCCCCTGAGTGTGTAGGTTTTCCAGTATCATTTGAAGATTGTCCAGACTTATTGAAGAATACTGGAGCTGGTTGGGGTGGGATGGAGGATGATTGGCCTTGAGTAGATGTGAACATCTGGAAATTTCCAGAGGTGGTTGTTGAGTAGCCTTGAACATTGAAAAACTGTCTTAGGAGATGAGAGCATTGTTAGAGCCAACGTTGTACCCAACTGCACTGTAGGAGCTGTCATGATTTATCGCACATTGCTTATCATCCATGTCACATGCCTTGATAGTAGCTATCATCTCAGTGATAGACATTCTGTTGAGATCTTTAGTCTTCTTGATAACAGCAACATTCATATCCCAACTCTTTGGCAATGAGTTCACTAGTTTGTTTTTTATTTCAGAAGTCTGCAGATAAATACTTGCTGATCTCATTTCAGTCACCAGTGATAAGAACCTTTGAATTTGGGTTTCCAACATTTCTCCCAGAACATGATTAAACATGTTGAACTTTTGTCACAGCAAGTCTTGGCAACTTCTTTTCATATCCTCATTTCCCTCATACACCTCAATCAGTGCCTCCCATAACTCTTTAGCAGACTGAAGCTCTCTAAACTGAAGGGCAATCTCGGGTAAGAGTGCCATGGTTAGAGTAGAGAGAGCCTTTTCATCTTCCTCAACTTTAGCAAAGTCACCATCATCATGCAGTGCAACAGGCTTCACAATAACTTCAGTTGAGTTTTCCCTTTGATAGGTGATTATCTAAGGCCCCCTAACAATGCTTCTCCAAACTTTGGCATCTTTCATCTTAACGTATTTTTCGAAACGAAATTTCCATTCACTAAACCCCTCATGAGACAAGAGACGGGGTATACGAGTGGTGGTCCCCATGATGGAATCCAGTTCTTGATGAAGAGATGAGTTGGTGAATTGTTACCATTTGTTAATTGTTCCATCTTAATTGGATTAATTGATTGATTTTAGGTCCAAAGATTACTTAAGTCCAAATATCAAGCCCAAATCAGATTGCTCAGGCCCAAACAGCGATAACAGCCAACTCAGCAGAGAACCAAGTTGACCGAGAACTTCGAGGATATACCAAAAACTCAAATGTTGGCCGAGAACGAGGTAATTTTGACCAAACTTGACCGAGAACGATCAATATTGACCGAAAATCCAAGTTAACCGAGAACTGCCTTAGCCGAGAACTAACAGTGGCCGAGAACTAGTTAATCTTGGCCGAGAACTGATCTTGACCGAAAACCCTGAGTTGACCAGGTTTTAACAGAGAGCTGAGTGAATCGAAAGTCAAAATCAGCCGAGAACTAATTGTGGCCGAGATCAAGTGGCAGCCGAGAACCCTGTTTTTCACACACAGTCAACCTAAATGCAACAAACTTCCGAGAAAAGTGGAATTTGATTTCCTTTCCAAACCAAAACCAATCTTTACCAAAATTTCTCCTATCTCATCTCCGAATAGTGACCCGCCGGAAAAATAAACAAGACAGCAAGGAACACAATTCTTGAATCTTTGATATCACAATAACAAGTTGAATAAGGTCTAAGGCTCTAATACCAATTGTAAGTCCTGAATCTGGATAACTACAATTATGATATCAATAAACAAGTATTGGTGCGGAAATCCAACACTTGGTGACTCAAGAACATACGCAAACACAAACACGTAACACGGGGATTGCTTCAAAACACACGTATATCTATTATACGTCCGGTGCTTAAGCACAACTACAGCCTCGTTTAGTGAATCACGTAGACGACCAAAGCTAACAAGTGAATGAATGAGCCCTTAAACCCTATACAATATATGCTATATATAGGGAACCAACTACACAAGCCCAAACCAACCAAAAGCCCACCGAGATCCTAAGGGATCTCGGTTTACATATGTAGGACGTAGCCCAAGCCCATAATGCATGCTAAACCCAAACACAAATAGACTAAGTACAAACCATACAAAACTAGGCCCAACAGCGAGTCATCTGTACCCATTTATGACTCGCAATGCGAGTCATTAAAAGCCTTTTTTCTAGTAGTGCTTACAAAACGGTTCAACCGATTTTGGCGTGATGATGGAGGCCTGTAAACAATATAGGCCTGAAAGATCACACCCATTTGCGTTGGTAGATGCTTGGAATTTACTTAGGATTTCAACAAAGTAGCATAATGCACCGCCAATGCATGTTGCTCAAGCGTCTAAACGATCCAAGATGAAATCTAGTAAGAAGAACCAAATTCATCTCAAAAAGCACCGATGCTCATTCTCATATAAACTTAGACGAGTATGATGTTGACTAGGACTTTGATGAAGCGGAGGACCTACCTCGTCTGCTAGGTAATGATAAAAACAGGTAGGCGGTGAGAAACCTCATCGTCTAGAACTACATCTACAATGAATCCTGAGATGAAGCCGCATTTTTAAAGCGTAGATGATAAACTTATCTTGTTTAAAAAATCATGAGTGAAAAAAATAATGCACGATAAAGACAACTACAAATGGAACGGCAGATGAAAGAAGATTTTAAATTCCTCCAGAAAAATCTCTCACGTCTATTGTCGGTGATCTGTGCTATGTTTGAAGCACGTAAATAGACCCTGGCCAATTATCGCCAAAATTAATTTTGACTGTAGTAGTTTCCTTTTTTTTTTTTAATTTGGTTTGTATCTTTTTTATTTTAATTTTAATTTAAGCAGTTTTATATATTTATTTACATTTTGTGTTGTCTAGTTTAAAATAAATAAATATAATACAATATTTAAGGGTTAGCCAGTTAAATCATAAGGCTAGTTAAAGGGTGAACTAGTTAGTGCCCCGCTGTTTATGTGACGTTTTAACTAGCACATGCTAGTTAGCCTAAAACACATAGTCTAAATGCAACCTCATAATCCTATTACATCATTAATGAATCACACGGACCAAATTGGTCTAACCCAATCACTTATACGTGACGAGTCTAATTCAATGGTAATTACCAACAATCACTCTCTAATTTCTGACTCAAGGTTGTATTCAATACTGAGCAAACATTGTATTTCATCAAACTTAATTCTCACGAAAGCTTTAGCAGCAATGTCGGTATGTTGTTCTTTTCCACTAATGTGATCCATCGCTAACCCGTTCCATCCCATAGAGTCTCGTAAATAGTGAAACGACAACTTTATATGCTCTCTCTGACTATGAAATACTGAGTTTTAAACCAAAGCAATCATCAATGTGTTATCAATCTTTAGCACTACTTGCAATTTCCCTCCAACACTTCATGTGACCATACAGCTTGGACGTGGCCAAGCACGTTGTCATATACTCGACCTCGCATGATCATTTTTTTTCATAGTTTTAAGAGAATTTAGTTTATATTTTATTTTATTTTATTTATATGTGAATATTGTGAATTCTAGGATAGCAAGATGTCTACATATCATGATTTTTTATAGAAAGTTTAATTTAGTTAGACAAAATTACAGAAATTTTCCTTTATTTTTGTACCAAATTTCACTCGTTGTCCTTTATCTTCAAAATACGTTTATAAATCCAACAGCGTCTTTCCTTTTGTCCTAACCCAGTTAGTTTTTTCCGTTAAATGATGTCATGTGCCTTGCACATGACATCAAATTGGTCATTTGACCTTTTTATTTAAAATCATTTTAATAAATAAACTAAAAGAATATTAATTATATATTAATGTTAATACATGGCTTTCTCTCTCTCCTCTCCCTTCTCTCTATCTTCATCCCGTAGAACACAAGCACAGAGCCACGGATCCATATTTTCATTTTCATCATCTCAAACTTACACATGTAACTAGCTCTCCCATTATTTAACTACTCCATCTGTTTGAACAGATTTTAGATCTAGAAACTGAAATTTTAAGCAAACATTAATCAATAGATTGAATGATTAGCCATGGATTCAACCCAAACCCACCTCCACCGCCCACCCCCACAGTACCATCACCATTAATCCACGATGAATTCCCACCGATTCCGTGCAACTCTCCACCAATCTCTCGGCGGCATCGAAACATCATTCTCTCCTATGCAAGGCACACGACATGATTTAACCGGAAAAACTAACTGGGTTATGACAAAAAGACAGACACTGTTGGATTTGTAAACGTAAAGGATAAAACATAACAATTTTGAAGATAAAGAACAACGAGTGAAATTTGGTACAAACATAAATGACAATTTCTGTAATTCTGTCATTTAGTTATTATATGTTTATATTTATTATCCTTCAATTCCAAAGATAATTTCCTCTAAAATATGTATGTCATACACTATTTATTTTCTTTGTCGACATCGACCCATGAAAGGATTGATCAGTTGTGTGTTAATTGTTAAGTAGAACTCAACTTTTATGATTATTAATATCCCTTTTTACATATATGGTTACACATTCAATATAAATTTGTCTCGACTAGACATTTTGAATACTTCAATCCCACTTTTGATGTTGGAGACACGTCTCCTCGCTGGATTTTTATTTCTTTGTGTATGTTAGGTCGGATATCTTATTCAAGATATCAAGTAGAACACTTTTTGCTAATATCGCGCTCATTTACCCATTAATCTATCTACCCAATAAATAATGTTTTCAATCAAAAGAGCATTGTAGCCCACACGAATTTTAAGGCCTAAGAAGCTTAAAAAGAACTATTCGTTTCTCAATTGATGAACTCACTTTATTTTTACGTTTCAATATATTGTCATAAGTATAAATTCTCTTGTTATTAAACTTAAACACAAATGTTTCACCCAAGAAACGTATTAGATCAAAGAAACAAATTGGAGCATATATAAAACATAAACTGAAACTCAACCATTAACACAATAATCTTACAAAACAAATGAATTTGTTGAGAATCACAAAACTAGACATAAATCATCAGAGTGACGAAATCCTAAATCAAACGAATAACGAAGAACAAATATGATTCAAAGACGTTATGAGATATGGAAAGCATTCCGATATCAGATGAAAGATGATGATGATGTAAACAAATTTTTTGGGCTCTTAACTACATCTCTCCCTTAATTTCTTTCTATAGATCACAACAAGAGATTAGAGTGTCAAGCCTACAAGGAGTCCGGTTCAGCGCACGAGCGCAACACCAGCTTTCACGCCCATCACTAACTTTAACTCAGCTTATGTTTAACCCGAATTGATCTCAACCTAATCTAACATATAAAATAATAAACACAGCTATATTATAAACAAGAAAACCTCATTATATTTCAATACTATTTTCAACTAAATTGAAATATTCATATATTTCAACATATTCAATTATCCAAAGGCTAACATGAGACTAGCTTACTTGGTAGAGACACGTGATTTTTAGAGGGGATGTCTCATGTTCAAATTTGAGCTGGAGATTATTTTTTTTAATCAAAAGTTTTACCCAAATATCAACATTCTCTTTATTTTACTTCATATGCATAGCTACTTAGTTTTCCCAGCTTTCGTTTATCTACCTGATCCTTCTTTTTAATTTTCTCTCTACGTGTAAGGATTATGTTACTATAATTATTCAGTTATTGTTATGAATGCCATTTATTAAACATCACATTTCAACTATTGTATTAAGTATTGTACGTTATGAATATAATCATTCATGAATGTAACCCAATCTTTATTTTACTTCATATATAATAATTATGATCTTTAACAGCTTGTATCTATTAGCCTTTTTTTCTATGGTTTAATATTAAATTACTATAAGTACTCAGTTATTGTTATTTATTAAACATCCACAATTCAACTTTTGTATCAAATTAAATATTGTTATGAATATAATCGTTAATGTTGTCCTTTTAAACGTGGTTTAATGATAAGAAGCTTCGGTGTTTCAATAGAGATACAGGTTTGATTCGTACAAATAATACTTTGAGAAAAATATGGGTGACTCAATAAAGGAATACCGAGATGTTTATGATCTCCGGTTCAATCCTAAAGGTGCCTAGGCTTGACTGCTAATAGGTCTTCTAGCGGGTGGGTTTTCCACGAAAGTGGAGATAACTTGGAGGCGCTTAGGGCTTCGTATGGCTAGGTTGGGCCCGCTGACGGTGGCATTTGTCATTGGTCACCCCGTACGGAGTCCACAGACAATTATCTATTTGTTGACTTGTTGGAAATTCAGTATATATAATCATTAATGCAACTATTAAATGTAATATTCTCAGTTGTGGCACAATGATAAGAGACTTTGGTTCATTAATGGAGACTCAAGATCGATCTCAATTGGTGTCACTTTTGGTTGATTATGTCAATGAATGATATAAGCTAGGCCTTGTGATGCTAGTTCGAATCTCGAGCACACCCAGGTTTTTGTCCCACAATGTGTTATACGCTAAAGAATTCTGTTGATGGCACAACGACTGATAAATGACAGTCGACGATATGCTTTCTCGGAAGAACGCCCAAACCAAACTCTGAAACCAACGTGAGTCCGGTTAAAACAACATAGTCTGACCACAGTGGAGCAATGAGACTCTCCGAATTTAAAAAGTACAGTGCCTAATTCACAAGAAAGTCGCTGTTAAAAAAACTATATATTAAATGTAGTTATTTTTATATATTTAACCTTTTGTTTTCTAAACAATCACCAGAATCATTTTATAAAATCTATTAGCAAGACACTATAAACAATGAAAACAATATTTAACTAACTAATAATATTATGAATGTAATCATCTTTGTTTTTTTAAGACATTACCTATATTAAAATATTACATAATATTAAACTTTCTGCGTTACATAAGAGGGTTTCAACTCTTATGACGACGTAACTGGTGTCAAGTGACATCAAGATTGAAGGTTTTTTTAGGGTGTTGGAAGGACCCAGAGAATCAGGGGTTATGCCCTTCAAGAGAAACTCTCTTAAGGTTCCAAACTGAGATCGTCTGCAAACCTCCAGCGACCACCCAGTCACATAGTAGACCGTCGACGTTATATAAAAAATTATTATTTTTAAAATTACAAACTAATCCATAAAAAAAAGTCTGAAGCTAAAAGATATATCACATTAGACAGACATATCACACGACCCTAGATTTTTTAACGAAAAAATAACTAGTCAAAGCTTAAACAAGAATCCTACCTATAGTTTGGTCTGGTCGGACAACCAGTTTTATATTCTTCAACCACTCTCGCACACCATGGATTACAACCCATATACATATACATATACATATACATATACATATACATATACATATACATATACATATACATATACATATACATATACATATACATATACATATACATATATGACTTTTGTTCTTCAACTTCAACTTCAACTTCAACTTCCCAATAACCCTAATCCCCAAATGTAAAAACCTTCATTCAATATTATTACATCATGGGTTGTGGCAATTTCTTCTTCACATTAATCATAACATTCTCTGTAGCTCTGATCACATACAATATTATCATCTCCGCCAATGCTCCACTTAAGCAAGAACTCCCGGGTTCATCTGGGGTGTTGTCTTTTGACCCGATTATTAAGATGCCTGGTGACAGGAAGTCAACGTTGACTAATAAGAAGAGGTTGTTTCATACTGCGGTTACTGCTTCTGATTCGGTGTATAACACGTGGCAGACGAGGGTGATGTATTATTGGTTCAAGGAGATGAAGAAGAGAGGTGGAGTTGAGTGTGAGATGGGTGGGTTTACTAGGATCTTGCATTCGGGTAAACCCGATAAGTTTATGGATGAGATCCCGACTTTCGTGGCACAGCCGTTGCCCGCGGGGACAGATCGGGTATGGTTTTTGGAATTGTTTTGTGGGTTTGTTTTAAGTTTAGTGAATTGTTGTTGTTTGGGTTTAATTTGTTGAGTTTTGGAGTTTTGATGTTATTTTAGGAAGATTTTGATATTTGAAATTGGTTAGAATGTTAGGTTTAGGGGAAAATTGATGTGTGAGTTGAATACATGATGTTAGATATATTGCAAGAAAGAGTTTTTGGGTGTAAAAACTAAATGTGTTATTGTCATTTTGGGTGACAAAGATATTATATTGACTTTGAGTGTCATTTAGCCAGATTTTGAGATTGAAAATTGACAAGAATGTTAGGCTAAGGGGCAAAATTATGGATAGATGAAGTAAGATATATTGCAGGAAAGAGTTTTTGGGTGTAAAAACTAATGTGTTATTGTCACTTTGGATTATTAAGGTAGTATAGTGTTGATTTTCAAAGTCAAGATAAACCATTTTTTAGGTGTAGAGGTCAGTTAGGATTTGTGTGTATGATAAACCCGGAACTTTGATTAGATGAAACAAGAAATTACAGGGATAGTTGGCCCGATTCGAAATGGCCATTCTGTGATTAGCCGATTCGAAATGTGGGTTTGTTTTGATTTTGGTTAATAGTTGTTGTTTAGGGGAAGGATTGATGTGTGATTTGAATAGATGATGTAAGATATATTGCTGGTAAGGTGTGTGAAAACTAAATGTCTTATTGTGATTTTGGATTATAATGGTATTATAGAGTGTAATTTTGACTTTTAATGTCATTTAGGCAGATTTTGACCTTTAAAATTGACAAGAATGTTAGGTTAAGAGGGAAAAATGATGTGTGATTTGAATAGATGATGTAAGATATATTGCAAGAAATAGTTTTTTGAAAGTAAAAACTAAATGTGTTATTGCCATTTCCGATGATAAAGGTATTATAGTCTAATTTTGACTTTTAATGCCATTTTGGTGGAATTTGACCTTAAAATTGAGAACAATGTTCGGTTACGGGGAAAAAATGATGTGTGATTTGGATAGATGATGTAAAATGTATTTCATGAAAGAGTTTTTGGATGTAAAAAACTAAGAGTGTTATTGCTATTTCAGATCATGAAGGTACTATAGAGTCTAATTTTGACTTTTAGGGTCATTTAGGCAAAATATGACTTTTAAAATTGACAAAAAATGTTATGTTTAGGGGAAATATTGATTTGTAAGTTGAACAGAGGATGCAAGATTTATTGCAAGGAAGTGTTTTTGGGTGTAAAAACTTATGTTTTATTGCCACTTTGGATTATAAAGGTATCATAGTGTTGACTTTCAAAGTCAAAACAAACCGTTGTTTAGAAGAATTGTGTGTGTGATAGTGTTTAGATAGATGGAGATCCACAATTCTAATTTCAAATTGCAAAGGTTTTTCTTATTTGACTAATTGACTTATATAATGAATCAAATTCGTTGAGTATAGAAATTTTGATGATTATTTTCATTAATATCTTTATGTTTCAACTCTTAATTATTTTCTTGTATTTTTCAGGGTTACATAGTCCTAAATAGACCATGGGCATTTGTGCAATGGCTTCAACAAGCAGACATTAAAGAAGAGTATGTATAAACTATAATCGTTAATAGATTCATTTTTTCATCCATAAATATATCTTTTTAATTTATAAATGTCTTGTTCTTATATTGTATGCAGCTATATATTAATGTCCGAGCCCGATCATATTATTGTAAATCCGATACCAAATTTGTCACGAGATGGCCTTGGAGCCGCGTTCCCGTTCTTTTACATCGAACCTAAAAAATATGAGAAGGTTCTTAGAAAGTATTTCCCGGAAAGTAAGGGCCCGATTACCAATATTGACCCTATTGGAAATTCACCCGTTATTGTTGGGAAGGTAAATATAATTATGCACATAAAAATTCATGGGTGCTAAGCGGGTCGTGTTTGTGGGTTCAACCCGAACGCGACTCGAATCTAGAAATCATGTCAGACTCACGAACCCTAACACGAAATACATATTCGCCGGTTGACATGACCCGTTTAACCCAAAAGTTTCTTATTTTTACACATATAGATACTTTAAATTATCGTTTGTACAACACAAAATACAAATTTATATAAAACAATTACATTTTAATTATAAAATCTATGTCAATTTTATTTTTAGTTTTAAATTTGACATAAGATAACTTTAAAACACATTTAAAAAAATAAATAAAATGGTTAAACGGGCCGTGAAGCCGCCGGGTTGGCAGGAATAAGACCCATTTAGCTAAACGGGTTCGCGGTTCGACCTGAAACTGTCCCGTACCTTTTTGTATAAAACCCAAGTTCGCAAATTTTGTATTAGGTTCGTGTTGTGTCGGAAATTCATACCCTTACATGAAAACAGTACTCGCATTATGGTTTCTTTTAAAATTTTATGATCTCTTTATATTTCTGGATTTAGGAATCGCTTAAAAAAATAGCCCCCACATGGATGAACGTGTCGTTGGCGATGAAAAAAGACCCTGAAACTGATAAGGCTTTCGGTTGGGTCCTTGAGATGTAAGAATTTAGATTCTTTTTGAATGGATGTTTAATTACTTAACTTTTTAGTAAAATACAAGTTATTGGGTTCATACTTCATATGCAGGTATGCTTATGCTGTTTCATCGGCGTTGCATGATGTTGGTAACATTTTACACAAGGATTTCATGCTTCAGGTTTTATTCTTTTCGGGTTTTTATTTCCGAACAAAATGTAATAATATTTACTAATATAATAATATTTTTTGTTATAATCAATAGCCTCCATGGGACACAGAAATTGGCAACAAGTACATAATTCACTACACATATGGATGTGACTATGATATGCAGGTACCATATTTCTGCAACCAACTTCTGTTCATATTTTTAAAGTTAAAAAAAAGTTGATCTCCCAACCGGAAAAGATTTAATATTACAGAAACTAGATTATTACGGAGTATAATAATGATTAATTTTTTATATTAAATATAACGATTTAAATGATTATTTGTATTTTAAATATCTTGGGTGATAAGCTGGTAAACGAACCCAATATTCAGTGAACTTTATAGCGAGGAGTTTATTTACGTTGGTTTATTTAATAAATGAACTAACATGAACCAAGACTTTTGTTCATTTAGTTAAGTGAAGGAATATATACACATGTTTCGTTCGTTCATTTACGTTTTTGAACGTTCGTTAATATCCGCTCGTTTATGTTTTTTAAATATAAATAGATAATTTTTATTTATGTTTTGTTTTTTGTATCTTTAATTTACTCTTTGAATTGCAAGCCGATATATGTCTGTTCGTGTATGTTTGTCTGTTAACTTTTGTTTGTATCTGTGAACAATTCGTTTAAATTTTTAATGAACGAACATGAATTAACATGAAATGTTCATTTTCTTATCAAACGAGCATGAACAACAAATTCGTTCGATTAAAGTTAAAAGAACGAACATGAACATGCCTTGTTCATGTTCAATCGGTTTGTTTACATTCCTAACGGGAGATATTTGACCTGTTTAAGATAAAATATATCACAAAATGCCATTTCATAAAACAAATTTTACTTAAAACCTGTTTTGGCGTTGAACTATTTACAGGGAAAGTTAACGTATGGGAAGATCGGCGAGTGGAGATTTGACAAAAGATCGTTTGATAACGTCTACCCTCCTAAAAACCTTCCGCTTCCTCCACCTGGTGTCCCTGAAAGTGTGGTAAGCTTTTGTTTCATCACTTGCACCATTATTTGACTTTGACTTTAAAGGTCAAACTAATTTACAAAATTTGGCAGGTGACACTTGTGAAAATGGTGAATGAAGCCTCAGAGAACATCCCAAACTGGGGACCTTAGACCCTTTGGTTATACATTAGAAGCCTGCGAATGTTCAACTATTTGCAGCACGTGCCAAAAATATGTGTATTTCATCTGTTTCGATACAATTGCGATCGGTTAAAGAGTTTGACGTTGTAACTATTTTCAGGTCTAGCATATGAACACTCTTATATGAAAAGCTGATTTTAAGTCATAACCTTGAAGGTATTACAATTTAAGAGGGTGGTTGGATAGAAGATTCAAGCTATAATAAAAAATATTTTTTTATTTGGTTTTAGTGTTCTGATAAATGATGTTATTCACGGTATTTGGTTCTACACGGCGACAACATTTCGTGCACCACCGTAACTTGCTTCACAGAACCCCATCACTTCCCTCTCTGCCGCCGTTTTTACCAATCCAAAAGCTAATCTTTGGCTGCAACCCACCTTTGCATCTGCTATGAAGATCAAAAGGGGTTCGAGTTGGCTTGGCTTTGCTAGCAACTTACTTGAGATTTTACTTTCTAAGGGTGGATGGAGTGCTCCCGCCACCCCGCTCATCTTTCTTCGGTACTTACATGGGCGGGGTGGTGTTCCTCCTCCATCCTGACCCAACATCCAATCTCCATCCCAATCATTCTTCCCACAAGAGAATTTTCCTCTTTGTTCGTCATGGCATCAGACGTGTATTCCCCTATGCGGCTTCATTTCTATTTGTACCACAGGAGGCGGGGCGGTGTTCCCGCTCGTACCGATGCGGCACCCCATTGTCACCACCCTAAAGGTGGTAGGAGTACATCTCACCTATCATTTTAATTTTTACAGCTCTATTCTTCACAAGAGTCACATTATGTTTTTCATCCCAACTCAACTCCATTAAAACTAATGTACTTTTTGTCACATCCAACCCAAACTATTTTTCAATTATTCAATTTAAATATATATTATATATTAATTTGAATAGTAATAATAAAATATGATAATAACAACCCAAACTATTTTTCAATTATTCAATTTAAATATATATTATATATTAATTTGAATAGTAATAATAAAATATGATAATAACAAAATATTGTAATGATAACTATTAAATGAATGTAAAAGTATTATTATAAAACCAACTTATTATTATTATTATTATTATTATTATTATTATTATTATTATAAAATTCATACCTAATAAATAAATAATTGGTTGCATCATGCATCTTAATTCTACGAGCCCAAGATTCTTTTCGAGCTTCCATTATTTAATCAATGTAGACTATTCGATTTAATCAGTTAATAAGTAATAACATTCACACTGCATTATTGAGTTTCTTATTTAAGGATTTAGAAAAGAAAAGATAAGAAAATTTTTCTTTCTTCATTCTTGAGTTTTGTTTTTAAAAGAAAAGAAATAGAATGGAAAGAAAAGTTATGGTTTTTTTCCTCCAAAACTTTCCTGCCAAATATGGTCTGATTGTGAAAGAAAGTTTATATCTTATTATCATATTATTAATTTACCATATCTTAATTCTCTTTTCCATGTTGCTATGAGGACATAATTGTAAAGTTACAAATTTTTTTCCTATCTTTTTCCTTCTAACATAACTCAAGAATGTAATTAATATTTTTTTAACTCGAGAATGCCTTTTAAGTATATAATTTCTTTTCCTTTCTTCTTCTATCCAATTTTATTATTTTTTTTCTTGTATTTTAAACCCGAGAATGCAGTGTAAATGTTGTAACTAATTGATGATATACAACTTTTTGCATCTTCTTGACTTCATGTAATTGCCCAATTACATCTTTGTTTTTCTACAACTTATGTTGATTACTAAAACATTGTGATTCTACAACTTATGCTTTATTGTATACAACATTCAACTCACACATGTTATTAAATTGCCTTTGCATTAATGCCACATTTAGTATTTCCTTTCCCAATTTTTGTCTAAAAATATTTTTTAATATTCAATTTTTTATGATCATCCACTTACCCTAAAATTCTGATATCTGTGTGTATATAAAATATATATTGCATGCATTTGTTACGTACTCACAAAAACCCCTTCAACCCAAGTACCGCATATTACGCATCCTGTCCCTTGTTATTCTCCTTTGTCGTTTCCTGCCATTAATCATGTATCGAGTAGCAAGTGCCTCCGAGTACTTAGTCATCACCGGCTTCGGGATCGACGACATCAAGATCTCCAAGAAAGCATGGGTATTTCCTGGTCAATCCTACTCGGTTTTCGACATCTCTCCGGTGAATTACACGTTCGAAGTCATGGCCATGAGCGCCGAGAAACTCCCATTCATCCTCCCAGCCGTGTTCACCATCGGTCCACGCGTCGACGACCAAGAAAGTCTCCACAAGTACGCCAAACTCATCTCCTCTCACGATAAAGAATCAAACCACATGAACGAGCTCGTTAAGGGGATCATCGAGGGCGAGACACGTGTACTCGCTGCCTCCATGACCATGGAAGAGATCTTTAAAGGAACTAAAGCGTTTAAGCAGGAGGTTTTTGGGAAAGTTCAGCTGGAACTCAATCAGTTCGGGTTGTGGATCTATAATGCGAATGTTAAAACAGTTGGTGGATGTTCCCGGACACGAGTACTTCTCGTATTTAGGACAGAAAACACAAATGGAAGCCGCGAATCAGGCTAAGATTGATGTCTCTGAAGCCAAGATGAAGGTAAAAATATATCGTTAAAATTTGATATAATGTAAGGGTGTGCATGAAACCGCAAAACAACCATGAAACTGAATTGCTGAAAAAACCGAACAGAAACAAAAATCAATGGTTTGGTGTTACGTCTTTGCAAAACCAAACTTATGGGGTGGCTTTAGTTTCATATATAAAGAAACCAAACCGAACCAAATTTATAGATTTTTATTTTTTACTTTTTATTTCGAATAATTTATAACTTTACTAAGTATGTAATTTATATGTTTTAACCCAAATGTATGTATAATCAATTATTTATTAACTAACGAAATTATTTACGCCCAAATTCTTGATATTGGGAAAAAAATTGAGATCCAAAAGTTTCATGCTCAAATCGCAAAACCAAAAAACCTAAGCCAAACCGAATCCATTTGACAACTGAAAACCAAAACCGAAAGTTCCAAAATTCAAAAACTGAAGTTTTGGTTTTTGGTTTAGTTTAGCCTAAAACCGACCCAAACCAAACCATGCACACCCCATTATTATATACGTTTAAACTTACATTGGTTAAAATTTTGAATTTTGTGATATAGGGTGAAATCGGAGCGAAGCTGCGAGATGGACAAACACTGCAGAACGCTGCTAAGATTGACGCAGAAACAAAGATCGTATCGACACGGAGGCAGGGAGAGGGGAAGAAGGAAGAGATAAAGGTGATGACGGAGGTTAAGGTGTTTGAGAATGAGAGGGAGGCTGAGTTGGCTGAAGCAGATGCTGAGCTGGCAGTGAAGAAGGCCAAGTGGGCCAGGGATTCACAGGTGGCTGAGGTGGAGGCGACCAAGGCGGTGGCCCTCAGGGAGGCGGAACTACAGAAGGAGGTTGAAATCATGAACGCGTTCACTCAGACTGAGAAACTCAAGTCCGAGTTCTTGAGCAAAGCTAGCGTTGAGTATGAAACCAAGGTAACAACATTTTATTCACACATGTATCTTTTGAATGGTGCATGCTATAGCTGTACCACCCCTATTTGATTTCACATTATGAAATGGCCGTTCATAAAACACTTAGAAGACCGTTTTGGCCAAAAAAGAAAAAAAATTGAAATTTATTGTTGTTCTAACCATAAGTGGTCACATTTTGATAATTGTTGGTCAAATAGCCGTTTGTCCAATATCCAGACGGCTATCCTAAACCGTAGACAGTCAAACTTTGATCTTTTTTGTTAAAACGGCCATCTGAACAGAAATGGTTTGTGTGAACATGTTTAATTTATAATCATAAATTGGATATAATCAAAGGTACAAGAGGCGAACTGGTTGCTTTATAAGCAACAAAAGGCTGCAGAAGCAATTTTGTATGAGAGAAAAAGAAGCAGAGGCTCAAAAGGCGATGGCGGATGCGACGTTCTACTCTAGGCAACAAGTAGCAGATGGTGAACTATATGCAAAACAAAAAGAGGCTGAAGGTCTAGTTTCCCTTGCACAGGCCCAAGGGACCTACTTAAGGACACTTTTGGGTGCATTGGGAGGTAACTATGGGGCTTTAAGAGATTATTTAATGATCAATGGCGGAATGTATCAAGAAATCGCCAAGATTAATGGGGAGGCGGTTAAGGGGCTGCAGCCAAAGATTAGTATTTGGACGGGTGCAGGCGGTGGTGAGAATCAGAGTGGTGCTATGGAGGAAGTGGCCGGGGTGTACAAGATGTTACCGCCTTTGTTTAGCACGGTTCATGAACAAACCGGAATGTTGCCACCGAATTGGATGGGGAAGATCACTGAATCCTAAATGGTAGGATCAATATTCTCATATGGAATCATGATTTCAAGTCCTTAGTTAATTAGTAATCTAATAATGGTGTTAATAAGATCCACAATCCGTAAGTTATAAGAATGTAACGCTAGTCATTATTAATGTTTTATATGAGTTCACTGTTTGCCCGTTTGGTTTCTAGGCTTTAGCGGTTCATAAACACATTTAGTATTTCTCTTTAATCATATATAGTTTGTGGCATATCCATGTGCTACTATTTATATACAAATAGTTTTTGTAACCGCATGTTGCAACAATAACATTGACGTTTATTACCTAGAAGGATGAAGTAACTTCTTTTATACATTTGAATAGATCAGAAACATTAAGCAAACGATGAGCATACAATAAATTCATGGTCATTCTTGCGAGTTTAGTGATGGTGGAGTGAGGTGGGTATGAATGATCATAGAAGATGATGAGTAAAATCATAATTTTCATTCATGGATAACCTTTACATATATAGTGATATACGTTATAGTGGCGGACTCGTGTACTACACAGACCGGGAATGTAGTATAATGCAAATATGAAAATATGATTTTGGAATGAAATTGAACTGAAAGCATGAAAGTCAAGGGCTGACGTCCAATAGTGTTAAAGTAATCAATATACCATATTACCATTCAATAGTGAATTGATTAGTATGTGGATATAAGTTTATGAATGAGTTTTGATTTATATTAATTAAAGTTTAGAATAGAAATTGAAGTAATTTTGTTTTGTTATATTATTTCAAGAAGCTCTTCAAAAGTGCTATGCCCACATGCAAATGTGCAATCAAATGACATCAGTAAATTTCTTGCTAACAGTAATTTAATCAAAATCATCTTTCAACATACTAAATAATAAAATTATTATGACATTCTTGGGTACATATATTGATATTCTTCATCTAAAATACATCAGAGAACATCTCTATAAATACAAGAGAGCTAAAAAGAAAGACCTTAAATAAAGGCAAACTAACAAGAGAAGATGAAGGCAAGAAAATAAAAGAAATAAATCATCCAAAAATAAGAAAATCATCTTCCGTAAATAAGCCACAATTTCCATTACTCCCCCTCAAGTTGGAGCGTGAAGATCGTGAACGCCCTACTTGACAAGTAATCCCTGAAGTAATTGTGTTCCCAAAGGCTTTGTGAGGATATCCGCAACCTGCATGTTTGTAGCAATTTCCATGGTTTGGATCTCCTTTGACTCTACCCGTTCCCTAACAAAATAACAGTCTATTTCGACATGCTTTGTTCGTTCATGATACACCAGATTGTTAGCTATATGTCGTGCCCCTTGGTTGTCACAAAACACATGTGTGGTCCGATCTGGTGGAGTGCCAAATTCTTTTAAGAGCCATCTCATCCAAAGTGTCTCACTAACAGCGGCTGCCATAGCCTGGTATTCGGCTTCGGCCGATGTCCATGAGACAACTGACTACTTTTTTTGATTTCCATGACGCGGGAACCTCACCCAATAGGAGCACATAAATGGTCCTTGACCTTCTCGTGAACGGGCACCCTAACCAATCCGAATTACTGTAAATAGTAAGGTTAGTTCCACCTGCCTTAGGAAGAAGAATACCTTGTTCCGGAGTAGTTTTGAGGTAATGAAGAACACAATTAGCAGCCTCCATGTGGCTTTCTCTTGGGTCACTTACAAACTGACTTAAGACATTCACGAAGAAGGTGATGTCGGGTCTCGTGGCCTGTAGATAAAGTAATCTTCCAGCTAGTCTCCGACATTGTTGGCTATTAACCCGTTGTTCTTCCTCACACCTATCCAACTTTAGGTTTTGTTCCATTGGAAACGGGCTTGGACGCATCATACATGTGTCTTCGAGGATATCGAGGATGTATTTTCGTTGACTTAGTATCAAACCTTCAAATGTTCAAGCCAATTCGATGCTAAGAAAGTATTTTAGTGGCCCAAGGTCCTTGATACCGAATTTGTTATCAAGGAAAATCTTTGTGTTTTCAATTTGTTTGAGTTGTTACTCATGATTATTACATCATCCACGTAAATAAGCGCAACAACACATCTTGTTCTTAAAAAATAAACAAAGAATGATTAGCTCCAGTTTGTTTAAAACCAATTTCAAGGATTGTTGGTTTCCTTAGCCTTTTTTTAGGCCCGATTTATTATTTTAAGTCCAAATGACAGATGGGTGTAGGGTGGCCAGACCGAAGCCCGGCCCGGTTTGGATTTCTTGTTCAATAAGATGCAAACCCTAGATTAATCTTATATATTTGACGTTATGTACTTGTAATCTCTTGTCACTCAATAAAGAATATCTAGTTGCCACCTGTGGACGTACGTCAGTTTAGACACAACCACGTTAAATCCCTATGTCTGTTTGTTGCTTTCGTGTTTGTGTTCGGTTCGTGTGTGTGTTTAATCCTAACAAGTGGTATCAGAGCTTAGGTTCATTACACCCGAAGAATACATTGAACCAGTCCGCTCGTAGCCGCCCATAAAATCGGAGCTAGGTTCCGCCGCGTTACCTCTAACTGCTGCCAAGGTTTCGTCGCCGCTACCAGTAACCACCGGTCGTTTTATTGCGCCGCCACAGGTGTAGAAAGTGATCGCCGTCTAGGGTTTCCATCCAGCCGCCGACGATCTGAGTTGAGGTTCTGTTTGGAAAGCAATTAATTTTCAACCACCAGTTTTCATATTGTGAGTAATGATCATATAAAATTGCATTTGTGTATTCTCTTTTTATTTCTCGTGTGCCATTCAAGAAGGAAAAATGAAGCAACTTTATTTGTGGTTTTGTCTTATTATGAGTGTCATAAATCAAAACAAAAACAAAAAGGGTGGAGTTATATTTGGTTTTTTCTTTAGTTAACACAGAAGGCATAAATTGTTATAGTGGGCTAAGAAAATCATTTATTGTCTCTTTTGGGCTGTTATTTATTTGGGCGGTGATTACGAGGGCATGAGCCCACTTTGTGTGGGCCAGAATCTATGGATGCAAGTTTTTTGTACAGTTTGTTAATTGTACGAGTCGAGAACGTTAAATCAAGATCTTATTTTGAAGAACCGTTGTCAAGTCATAAAATATCGTTTAAAAAAACAGAGAACCAGTGCCAACCGCGTTTGTCAGGTTTTATTGTATCACTTGAAAGTTTCAGTTTTCTGATTTACAGTTCTTTATTCCGCTACGGTTTAAAACAAGTTGATTATTTGACAGAGTTCAGTAGGACAACCGTTAAGTTCGGGCTCGCGCCATTATTGTGTTTGTCTATGTTTTTATCCAGTTTTTCATTTTAGTCATTGTCATGGCAGAAGACGAAAATGTTTCGATACAGAAGTTTGACGGACAAAAGTTTGGTTGGTGGAAGATGCAGATTGTAACAACTCCGTTTTTCCAATTTATATTACCCGACCCGCTCTGAAATTTTAAATCAATAAAACATCGCGTCATTCGAATTAATATTATTTTATAAATATTAGATTAATTATTTATTTATGTATAAAATAAATTTCTATATTATAAACTTTTAACCCAAAATCCAAACTATAGCATTTTACCTTTTGTGTACCCATTCTTAAAACCCCAAGAGTTAAAAATGAACTTTTTGTTATAACTCATATTACCCATGAATAGCTAGAATGAATGAGATGAGAGATTATGAATTAAAAGAGTTGTAGGCTTGACACCTAAACTTCAATATTTTTTTTATTAGTATTGTAAGATATATATTGTTTATTCAGATGATGACTTAATAACATTCAATCTCTCATTTAAATATTTCATAATTTTGAACAACTATTTCTTCTTCTAAAAGATCGTTAATATAAACCAAAATATTTTATGTTATATTTCGTAGCGACATATATCTTATTTTCTTATACCAACTTCTAATGTCGGTTAATTACACTTTGCCCTCTTCAACTTTTTTTTTTAAAAAAAGTAGATATATAGATATGAAATTTTGACAGGTGTTATATGGTTCAACTTCACCAACACTAAGAAAATAAATCATGTATGTATAAAACAACCAAAGATGTACCACAATATAAAAGTAAATAAGTAACCCCGAAAGCCATACCTTGTAATCTAGATAAATAAGAAATGCCAATATGAAAACCTTCATCCTTTCAATAAAAAGGTCACAACCTTAATTTTTTGAAAAATAGAAATGTTACTGGTTTAGTTTATTAAATTAGGAATAAGTTTTAGTTATTATTATTAATTTATTTAGTTTCCTAGTTTGAGTCTAATTAGGTTTCTTGGTGAGAAAGTTAAGGTTTTAGTATAAACAAATGGTTTAGGGTTATTGTATTTTGTGTGGTTTTCGTTCTTAATAATATTGAAAGAGTCGTGAGGAGTTCTCACAAAATTATCGGTGTTGTTCGTGTTGCTCGATCCAATTAAGTCCAATAATTAGTATCAGAGCTTGGCTAGCTTTGAGAAGGAAAGAAGCCACGATAGAGTTGATCTAATTAGAGAGACACCAAGTGGGTCGATCGAGAAGAAAAAAAAAAGAAGGCAAGAGAGTTGGCGCCTATAGAAGGACCGAGAAGGAATATTAATGAAAAGAGGCAGGTAACTTATTTAGTGGAATAACAAGCATACACCAGAATTTATATAAGCTTGGAATTATTGAAAAGTAAGACACGTGGGTGGTAGGAAAAAATATGAACCAAAAGGAGAATTAATTAGATAAAACTGTGAGTTTGGATATATTAATATGGCGTCTCGTATGTCTCGTGATTTGGAGTTTTGTTTATAAATCCCGAATCATCACTAGAGTGATCAACAACCAGAAGTCAAGTTTCTTTTAATTGGATTTGCTTGCAAATTGATTAAGAAGTCGTGTAAAGATCGAGCAATCATAAGATTTAAGCAACCGAACCGAAGACCAGAACAACTGGGAAGAAACCAAACCCACCTGAGAAGACGGATTGCAATAGTGTAGCAATCAAACAGTGAAGAAGACGATCGTATTTGTGTGAACGATCAAGAAGACAAAGACGGTCGTATCTGTGTGAACAATCGAGAAGAAAAATCAACGTCAATATGTGTGATTCGTTGAAAGAAGAAGCAACGTCAATCTCTGTGATTCGTTGAAAGAAGAAGAAACAACGTTAATATGTGTGATTCGTTGAAAGAAGAAGAAGCGGCGTAAATCTGTGTGATTCGCTGTAATCGTATCTGTGTGAGCGATCAAAGAGGACGATTTGTGTGACGTTAAGAAAGATTAGAAGAAAAGATGGGTGATAATGAAAACAATGCAGGGAATGTCGCAGTTCGAGAAAACAACAACACCTCGTTTCAAGTACCAAAGTTGACAACAACGAACTACAACACTTGGACCATTCTAATGGAGTCAGTTTTGGATGCACAAGGGTTATGGGAGACAATTAAGCCGGTAACCGGTGGGGCCGTTGATGAAAAGAAGAACAAGATTGCAAGAGAAATTCTCTATCAAGCTTTACCAGAGTATATACTCCTTCAAGTTGCTAGGAACCGAAGTGCGAAAGACATATGGGAAGCTTTACGTGTAAGGTTTCTTGGTGCTGACAGGGTCCAAAGGGCACGTTTAGCAAGTTTAAGAAGAGAATTTGAGCAACTCCGAATGAAGGAGACAGATACGATTGAAGAGTTTGCTGGAAAGTTAGCCGGATTTGTTTCAAGATATACTAGTCTTGGTTCAAATCTCGAAGATGAAGTGTTAGTGCGAAAGCTGTTAGATTCGGTGCCAAAGAAGTATCTTCAGATTGTTGCTTCTATTGAATAGTATTCAGATCTTGACACCATGCCATTCGAAGAAGCAATAGGCAGGTTGAAGGCCTATGAGGAACGAATCAGAGAGCAAGATGAGACAGGTGATAACGGTCAAAGTAAGTTGTTGCTAACTAAAACTGATGGATAAGAAAGTTAAAAGAATGAAGAGGATGTTTGTGAATGTTGTGGACGAGGGAAAAGTGACCATGGACGTGGCCGAGGTAGAGGGCGTGGCGTTGGACGAGGTAGAGGAGGTCGATTCCAATCCAATGAAAATCAAAAGGAGAAAGGTATGGGTCGAGGTAAAGCTCATATCAGATGCTATAATTGTCTCGAGTATGGTCATTTTGCATATGAGTGTCCCGGGCCAAAACCGAAAGAAGAAGCTACTAATTTGGTTCGTGAAGATTTGGATCCAACGCTATTTTGAAGAGTAACGAGTCCATATCAAGATTAAGGGGGTGAATGAATGATTAATCTTGATAAAAGTTTAAAGTTTAAAGAGTTTGAGTTTGAGTCGGTTTAGTTTATTAAATTAGGAATAAGTTTTGGTTATTATTATTAATTTATTTAGTTTCCTAGTTTGAGTCTAATTAGGTTTCTTGGTGAGAAAGTTAAGGTTTTAGTATAATAGATGGTTTAGGGTTATTGTATTTTGTGTGGTTTTCGTTCTTAATAATATTAAAAGAGTCGTGAGGAGTTCTCACAAAGTTATCGGTGTTGTTCGTGTTGCTCGATACAATTAAGTTCAACAAATTAAGACGTTGTCACGCATCTTCTGTGATAATAGATATAGAAATATGTATTTTTGAGAGTTATACCTTTTAAAAAGTTTTAACTACTTTTAGTAATGTTAACTTTCCTAGTAGTTTCCAGCTGCAATCTATTATTATGATTATAAGTGTAAATGTCCATTTTCTTTCTTTTACCTTTTTAAGAGTTTGACTATACATAATACATAGCAAATGTAAATTTCCTAGAAGTAACCTAAAAAAATTAATTTAATTTAAGTGTTATAAATGAAAGATATGATATAACTAGCTTTTATTATAGTTATATCCTTATTGTATACAACTATATAAAAAAGTAGCCATAAAATACTTAATACTATAACGGTACATACAACTTGAAACATGAAACCAGTCATGTAAACAACCGATTACCTTTTATTTATTTTTGAAATGTATAGTTAGTGATTCAAACTAACCACTTAAAAAACTTATCAAACTGCTGCTTTATCCATCCAATACCAAACTCGGTTGGCTTGGTATATAATATTCTAAAACCGCAATTAGTGACTTGGGTTAAAATCTTCATCAAAACTGGTAGGATAAATTAGCTTAGCAAACAAGTAAATTTACTAGTAAATTTGCATAACATAATAAAACAGTTTCAAACAAATATTTAGCCTTCACAACTTCACCAGTGTCCAATCACCATATAAAGCATTCAACAAAACACAACCTAATTAAGTTCATAATTAAAATGATCCAACTAACAGCTCTAAAAGTTAAATAAAACTTAAAACAAAGAACTTTAATTCATGACTCCATATGCAACTATGAAATATGTTACCTTTAGTTTTCAGTGATCTTCCCCATCCAAGCAGGCGGCAGCATACCGGTTTGTTCATGAACCGTGCTAAACAACGGAGGCAACATCTTGTACACTCCAGCCACTTCCTTCATCGCACCACCAGCACCATGACCATCACCACCGTCCCCAAAACCACTTCCACCCGCACCAGTCCAAATACTTATCTTGGGCTGCAATCCTTTAACCGCCTCCCCGTTAATCCTAGCAATGTCTTGATACATTCCATTCTCTTAAGGCTACATAGTTACCTCCTAGTGCACCCAACAGAGTCCTTAAGTAGGTCCCCTGGGCCTGTGCAAGGGCAACCAGACCTTCAGCCTCTTTCTTTTTCGCATATAGCTCACCGTCAGCAACTTGTTGACGAGAGTAGAATGTGGCATCCGCAATAGCCTTTTGAGCCTCGGCTTCTTTTTCTTTCGCATAAAGAATTGCTTCTGCGGATTTTTGTTTCTTGTAAAGCTCCCAATTCGCCTCTTGCACCTTTAAGTATAATATTGTACCCGATTTAATAACTATTAATTAAACATGTGTATTCAAGAAGTTAATACAAGATTGATTCATAATTTGTGTATATTACCTTGGTTTCATATTCGACACTAGCTTTGCTTAAGAAATCAGCTTTGAGTTTCTCCGTCTGAGTCAACGCGTTCATAATCTCAACCTCCTTCTGCAGCTCTGCCTCCCTGAGCGCCACCGCCTTGGTCGCCTCCACCTCCGCCACCTGCGAATCCTTGGCCCACTTTGCCTTCTTCATCGCCAGCTCAGCATTTGCTTTTGCCACATCAGCCTCCCTTTCATTCTCAAACACCTTTACCTCAGTCCTCACCTTTATCTCTTCCTTCTTCCCTTGCCCTTGCCTATGCGTCGATACGATCTTTGTTTCCGCTTCAATTTTAGCAGCATTTTGCAGCGTTTGTCCTTGTCGAAGCTTCTCTCCGATTTCACCCTAGATCACACAAATATAAAATTCTTAAAGTACCTATCAAAATATAAAATTAAACGTAGATTATATCAAATATCAAATTACCTTCATCTTGGCTTCAGAGACATCGATTTTCGCCTGATTCGCAGCTTCCATTTGCGTCTTCTGTCCTAAATACGAGAAATACTCGTGTCCAGGAACATCCACCAACTGTTTTACATTCGCATTATATATCCACAGCCCGAACTGATTAAGTTCCAGCTGAACTTTCCCAAACACCTCCTGCTTAAACGCTTTAGTTCCTTTAAAGATCTCTTCCATGGTCATGGAGGCAGCGAGTACACGTGTCTCGCCCTCGATGATCCCCTTAACGAGCTCGTTCATGTGGTTGGATTCTTTATCGTGAGAGGAGATGAGTTTGGCGTACTTGTGGAGACTTTCTTGGTCGTCGACGCGTGGACCGATGGTGAACACGGCTGGGAGGATGAATGGGAGTTTCTCGGCGCTCATGGCCATGACTTCGAACGTGTAATTCACCGGAGAGATGTCGAAAACCGAGTAGGAATGACCAGGAAACACCCATGCTTTCTTGGAGATCTTGATGTCGTCGATCCCGAAGCCGGTGATGACTAAGTACTCGGAGGCACTTGCTACTCGATACATGATTAATGGCAGGAAATGAAAATGAAAATGGAGAAAAACAAAGGTGATGGTATGTTGGCTTTACTTTGGGTTGAAGGTTTAAACTAAAGTTTTGAGACCCATGTGGTTGGCAGAGTGCATATATATTTAGATGTAGAGTTTGAAAGTAACAAGTTTGTGGTTTTAAATTTGTAATTAGTTTGATCTCTAAGGCTAACATTTGTTAAATCAGACTAGCAAATATGAGCCTGAAAAAATTGTTTCTCCAATGAATGCAACTTTTTCTTTAATGGACTAGCACTAGATATGCTTTTCTTTTGTATTTATGGCGTGTATATGCCCATAGCAACTAAACGCTTTGTAAATATAAAACTACTAACAACTAATTGCATTCTATATAGTATATACACGATTTTATGCGGGTGTCTAAATACTACTTCTTAGACAGATTATGATTAATAAAATATTAAAGGGTTACAATTGTTAAATGGTTACCTTGGGGACTAGGCTATACTTTTTGATGACCAATTAAAAACCTCCTGTTAAATATTGGCATTGTTGCAAACTCAATTAAAAACCTAGACATCCTAGATGAAAACGTCCGACTCTTTAGGAATTACATAGCATGTGTGAGTTAGTGTGTAAGAAGAAATGATTCGCATAGATTATGCTACAAAATACTCCCTCCGTCCCATTATAAGTGTCATAGTTTGATTTTTCAAGTCTTTGTTGTTTAACTTTGACCGACAATATTTTTGTTTGTGTTATATGATACTTGATGTAATATATATGAATGGATTGAGTTTTAAATGTATTTTATATTGATATAATTTTCATCAAGTATTATATGACACGAACAAATATATTTACGGTAAAAGTTGCAAAAAAAAGACTTGAAAAATCAAACTATGACACTTATAATGGGACGGAGGGAGTATATTCTTTTGGGGCTGTGATTTCATACAACACTTTTAGGAATCACTTTATTTTATACAAAGGTAAGCAATCATTTACAATACATTGTTTCTTTTTCACAGATGATGTATGAACACCAAATTCTTCTATTTTTTAAAGATGACTTTAAATACAAGCTAGAGATCAATAAACGAATACAAACACTAATCTGTCCACTTTAAATTATTTATCAACGATTAATTATGTTATATCCATAAAACTCGAGTGCAATGAGATCAATAAGCGAATTCTTGAAGTTGATTTTTTCCTTAATGGCTAGATACTCAAAACAAATCTTTACAAACATGTGACTATAGGATGAGTCCTGCCACATTGACTCAAACCATTCATAACTACACAAAAAATGTAACATGATGTGAATAGATCAATGTCGTCTTTTTCACTTGTCCAAAAAAACATATGTTGTCGGATCCACAAACACCTCCCTCTTTACCAAATCCAACTTAGTTGGAAGTCTTTTTGATATCGTTCTCCACCCGAGAATGTTTTGGTGGCATGCCGGAGTATATGACGTGCCTATAATGAGTTCATCTTCTCTAATTATTCTTTCAAGATTGAAAAGATTATCAGCGAGATCAAATCAATGGTGTTTCTTTGGATCAAAAGTAGGTCAAAGAATTGGAGTACAAAGTAGGATAAGTGGACAAAGTTTGACTTGTAATTATGTTTTGTTAGTGTTGTGTTGGTGTTCGTTTGTAGTGCCTCTCCTGCTAGTTTCTTGCTAGCGGGCAGTTTAGCCTTTCAATGTGGTTAATTAATAAGTTTGTTGTTAGAATTTTTTTTATCTTACGTGATTATAGATGATAATGTTTACTTATAATAAATGCTAAACTTCTGCGTATTTTCCTTGTAATCAATTACTGTATTATAGATGAAAATGTGTATTTTGTGATCTTTTATCTTTTAATTGCTTTTACTATATATAGCAATTGTAAATTTCTCAGCAGTTTCTCGTATTCAATAATTGTAAAACGACATATAATATTGCCGTTTGCTTCTGTTTCTCAAAGAGCAAAAATGTAACAAACATATTAGAGGATAGGATACATAATGTTTTCTGTTAAATCTTAATATAACAAAACACATTAACTAAACTTTATGCTATACTAGTTAGATGTTTATATGCGTTATAAAAATTAATTTTAGCGTATCATCCATGTGCAGCGGAAAATAAATAAACTTAAATAAAATTCATAACATGCTATGAGTTTGCAAAATACAAAGGTACAACTAAAGCAAACGGGTCAACTTTGACCCTTAAATTGTCTTAGGTGCATATCACCATTAATTAGTCTAGGATTACATCTTTATTTATCAAGTAGTCTTCCATGACCACATTACTTTATTCTTGGAAATCATGGCTTCTACGGTTTACTAAGGCGACTAGTGCATAACATGATTCCTTTCCCCAATGGCTAAGTTACCTGAAAAGTACATACTAAAATACGTCAACATAATGTTGGTGAGCTCGTGAGTTTAAGATACATAATAGTAAAGTTGACACATCTTGGTATATCACATATCAAGTCCACAATCAAACCTGCAACTAGCACAAGTATTCCCAACTCGTACTAGAATTAAGTTATACCGTCTCGGACTATCGACTTGCTAAAAGAAATAATCAGACAAGTAGGTTATATGCCGCAACAATCCGCAGATCTCAGTGTGGTATACCCAACATAGGGTCACTGAGTGTGGGGGTCTCCCAAATAGTACTACCCATACAAGCCTCCGACCCATTCTCTCAGGCTAATGATTGTGTAAAAGTTGGTACCAAAATTTAGCAGTAAAACACCCCCGATAATTCCATACCATATAAAAAGTTTAGGAGTATGTAATAGTTCCCAAAAATTTAAGTAAAAAGGGATTACATGTGAGACTCACTAAATGCTCCAAGTAATTCAACAACCGACTTCCCGAAAGTGGTGGTTCCTATGTTAAATAATGAATTATAAATACTTAACTAGTTTCAACCTTAATAAAGGTTCAATGGTGAAACGGGCATTTAATTCTAAGCGTTGGACCAAGTGTTAAGTTCTTGGTGGATAAAGTTTACTTTTATGGAAAGTTTACACTTATACTGTTATACAATATATAGTGTTGATGATGTGTGTTCAAGTATTTAGTTTAACTTCTAAATGTGTTAGTTATCTCTACTTACTTGAGCGGGCTTTAATAAAGTTTCTATATTTAAAAAGTTCGGGCCTTAGGTTTGATTATGGGTCATAGAAGCTATATGATTTATATATATCAGTAACATAATTTGTATGGTTGAAAAAATCAAGCCTTGGGTTTTCAAAAGATAACAATACCAGTTGTTACCGGTGTTATCGTTTTTAACGATAAGCCTAAAAATATAGTTTGCATAAACAACTTCCCTTGTAATTAAAACTCTTAGTTTTCTAGAAATATAAAGTATACAAAAACATATTATTTCCAGGTCCGAGAATTCAGTAACTTTGGTGTTGTACATTTTTAGCCCTTGTACGATTCGATTAACGCTTGGTTCAGCAAAGATCGAGTTAAACACTTAGTTAATTATTGGAAAATGAGTAATCACTAAAATTATGACTTTAATAAAGTATAGTTACTGTAAAAATTCAGAATGTTCATATCTTTGTATTTTTGAAAGTTGAAACTGCCCGCTCGGTTTATGTCGCTTCGCCGCAACTAGTAGTTAAATGTCAAATCTTGACCAAAGATGTGTTGTTTTTCCATAAAATGTTTTATACATTTATAATAAAATATTTTAAACAAAAGTTTCTGGAAAAATGTGAATCTTACCTCTTTGAAGCGTTTTAGTCTTAAAAACCAGCCCGTTCTGTTTTAAACGAAACAACACTTTAAAGTTTTTAAACGGGTCCGTTTGTAAATCCAAATTCCCTAAAACATTTCATAGTTTATATTTTCCTATTTAAAATTATAATCTTATCTAAGTTAACGGGCTTATTTCTTAGTTAAACGAATTACAAAATGCGGGTTCAAAAGGTTTTTTAATATAAGGTTTAGTATTAGTTTTCGGGGCTCGTCTTGTGCTGTTTCTAGGCTTAACTTAACTATTTTAACTTCTGGAAATTATGTTAACATCCAGAAGTTAAAATGGTCACTTATCGCTTTGGTTTTCAAATTAGTTTGTCTTTTAAAAGAGTTACTGTATGACCATGGTTTCGGTGCTACAGGAAAAGCGATTTTTGATGTTCCAAACCAGTTGTATTTTCTGTAAGTTATGTTTATTTAAGCAAGGTTTTATGGTTTAGTTTTGTGGCCTTTTAGTTGGTTAAAAGAAAAAGCATAATCTTTAGTTAAGAACAAAATGTTAATATTTTGTGTCACTGTTATTTTAACTTTGACCTTTAATTCGTTTATTATTAAGGCTGTGACAGTTTTGGCTTTAAATATTCGCAGGTATTTAGGTATTAGATGGTTCAAAACGAGTTTAACACATAATCAAAGCTTAGACTCATATACGAACAAAAACGAGTATGGGTTGTGGTACCTTATGCACACCAAGGATTTCATGAGATATAATATATTTTGAGATATAATATATTTTGTTATAATATATTTTGTTATATTTATAGTTTTATATAATTAGTTTTTGATTAAAGTAACAGAGTAATCTGACTTTTTTATTCTTATATAAAAACATAGGTTATGGTGATTTTAGTAATATCTAATGTGTCTCAAATCTCATGTTTGGGTTTTTGTTTTGTTTTGTTTGATTCGGTGACCGGACATAATATAGAATGTTGTTTGATGTTTGAGTTATATATTTTGGATACACAATAAGATTAATAATTGTTGGAATGTTTCTTAAAATTTTCGAGTTATCGGGTTCGGGTTCGTATGGGTTAAACAAGTTTCGGTTCGTTTTGTTTCTATTTGGGCCAAGCCTATCGACATACGTTTCGCTTTGACCAACACTATTTTCGGTATCTGATGATTAGTTCTAAAAAAATTTAGCCCTGCATTTGGGGTTGTCACAACCGCCTCACAGGTGGGCATTGAGTGATTATCTTTACATACTATTAAAGCAATACAATTTGTACACATGTCATTCTACTAGCCTCTCCACATCAATTGTCCACATGTCATTCAACTAGCTTTTCCACATCAATGTCACATCATTGCCAAGTCATCAAACATTTTTTTAATAAATCAAAAATTAGTTGCGTGGACTAGGATTCGAACATGGGCTTTGAACGAGATGAAAGTCTTAATACATAGCACACAAACCATCCAACTAAGCTATCTTGATGTCTTTAAGAATGAATAATATATCCTATATATTAAAAAAACACATTGTATTAGAAATGGACAATGGAAAATAACTCAAAAATGGAATAAATCCTATGTATATTAGAGCACGTCCAACAGAATCTTCACAAAATATTAAACAATGAAAATTTACTAAAAAAAATCTTTAGATTATATATATATATTTAAATTATATATTATATATGTCATCCGGGTCAAACACCGGGTTCCCTCCCGGGTCGGACCGACCTTTGACCCGGCAAGGCTTCCGGGTCGACGTTCGGGCCGAGTCTGAAAACATTGCCTATTATTGTCAAATCATCTCACACACTATATTTAAACCTTAAGATTTTCCACCTTAATCATTTTAATCTCTCTCTCTCTCCCCCTCCCTCTCTCTCTCTCTCTCTCGGCTTACTAACTCCACCATCCACCATCTTTTATATTCTGGTAATGTAGATCGGGATTAATCGTTTTTCGGTAAGGATATATACTATACTCTAATGGCCAACAATGCTATATGATTTTCCGGCAAGGTTATATCTTTTTCCGGTAAGGTTTTCCGATATGGTTTTATATTTATTTTAATTGTTATATGATTTTGTAATAATCTCTTAGTATATCAAAATCCAAGATTGAATTGATATTTTTGAAGTTATTACGGTTTTCTGGTAAAGTTAACGGTAAGATTTTTGTTTGTATTTATATTAATTATTATAGGAATATTGGATTTTAATAATCCCTATTAAATGGTATTGGCCGATAATAATCCCTATTCATTTTATCGCCACTGGCGGTCCCAAATTCAAAAAAGTTGGCCTCCAATGGTCCCCCGTTAAATATGACTTAACGGCGTTATACTTTTTTCTGAATTTCAAACCAATGTTTTAGGGCTTTTGATCGTTAGGAGAATACGAGTCGAATGATATAAAACTTAGCTCCAAACAATGATCTACACGACTTGATTTTGGTTAATTGTAAGTTCAAGCACCCGAATTAAAGTATTGCTTCATGATATTGAAGCACTGTTTCAAACTAAGTTTTACACCAATTGACTCGTATCCTCCTAACAATCAAAAGCCCTAAAACATTGGTTTGAAATTCAGAAAAAACTATAACGCTATTAAGTCATATTTAACGGGGGACCATTGAGGGCCAACTTTTTAGAATTTGGGACCGCCTGTGGGGATAAAATGAAAAGGGATTATTATCGGCCAATACCATTCAATAGGGATTATTAAAATCCAATATTCCATTATTATATGATTTTCTTATAATCTCTTTAGGTTATATATCAAAATCGAAAATACAAAGGAGATTATCCCTATTTCGTTTTTTCGGTAATGCAATTCAAATATTCTGGTTATCAATTAGAACATCATTTTATATTTGTTTACATAATTCAAATCTTCCATAATTGGTAATTTGTTTATTATGTGATATTAATATTAATTTTTAATTTTCTCATTTCAGGTTATGCTCCTAACTTGATATAGCTAATTTTGTGGGTTGAGGATTTGTTGATAAGATATCTTATTTTTTGTTTGATATTGGTGTATATTTTTGTTATTATTCATGTATTTATTTATTTTTCGCAATTCATGTAATTTATTTGATTTTTATATAATCATCCATATATTGTTGTTGGTCAAAGTCCATTTAATATATTCTAATCAGAACCAGTGTGTTAAAGAAAAATTTATTTGTATCTTATATATATATATGTATTTATTAATGATAATCTCTATAATTTATAATAATTATTATAAGTTTATTAATTTTGTTATTATTAATTTATTATCTTTTCTAATTAGTTGTTACATCTTATTTTGACAGAAATAATAACATTTACACCTTACTATTTTTATATTTCAATATCTTTGACTTAAACATTATTTTGTTATTATATTGTAATATACATTATATTTTCTATATATAACCAATTACGTTATATGTGAAAAACCCAATAAATAAGTTATAAAGTTTCCATGATTTTAATTACAAGATTTGCAATATAATAATTTATTGCAAATAAGCATTTACATTATATTTTCTATATTCAATGTATTTTCATGATTTTAATTACATAAATACAATAATTAAGTTTCCATGATTTTCACTTATTTTCACATTTCCATGATTTTGATTATTGGGAAGTTTTATTTAAAAATTTCTTCAAAAGTTACTTGTATTAAGTGAATTTCATTTGGTGATTCACAATTTTGTATTATCTATATATTATTTCTGATTAATATTAAATGTATTTTATTCATATAATCTTTTATTAAAAATTAGTTTTTGTTTGGTAAGTTTTTTGGCATGGTAACCATTATAAAATAAAAAATATAATTACCAACATTTAAGTTCACGTAAATAATTGCAAATTAATTATCTTTAATTCAATTTATGACAATTGATTTTTGTTTAAAGATATTTAAGGTAATTAATTAATTTACAATTTGATTTCCATTTACTTAATTGTGGAAGTCAAATTAAATTACTTAATTTTAGAAGTCAAATTATTAACGCTTTCCAAAAGACCCGAGTAATTATGGAAGTCAAATTAAATTATTTAAACTCAAATTTAGAGAAATCTGCAATTTGCGTCCCTGGTTTATATCGTCGCTGTATGGGTAAACCACTGAAAAAGATTTTGCGAATGTTCTGTCACTGTGAAATTTTGGCGGAGCAGTCCGTGCCATTGCCGTCAGTTGACCGTGAGTTGACTGACAAAAAAACGTTAAAATGACCATTTTACCCTTGAGTTTTTAATTAATTGTAAAACCAAATTTCGGTAGAGGGTGGGGTTCGAACCCCCGACCCCTGGTTTAACAACATACAAACCCAACCATTTAAACTGAACTAAAATTTGAAAAATCTATACAATATGTAATATATATTCAACATTTGAACTGAACCTTTGAATTGAACCAAAAATTGAACTAAAAAAGGTTTTTTCTAAACCTTTTTTTTAAAACCAATTTTTTGTAAAAAACTTTAACGAACTAGTTTTTTAGTAAAATTTTCGCCCGAAAACGACGAAACGACTCGTTTTTTAGTAAACTTTTCGCCCGAAAAAGACGAAACGACTCGTTTTTTAGTAAACTTTTTGCCCGAAAACGACGAAACGGTCCGTTTTTTAGTAATACTTTTCGTCCGGAAATGACTCGTTTTTAAGTAAACTTTTCGTCCGAAAACGACGAAAAGTGTCGTTTTTTAGTAAATTTTTCGTCCGAAAACGACGAAACGGACCGTTTTTTAGTAAACTTTTTGTCCGAAAACGACGAAAAGTGTCGTTTTTTAGTAAAATTTTCGTCCGAAACCGACGAAACGGGCCGTTTTTCAGTAAACTTTTCGTCCGAAAACGACGAAAAGTGTTGTTTTTTAGTAAACTTTTGGTCCGAAAACGACGAAACGGGCCGTTTTTCAGTAAAATTTTCGTCCGAAAACGACGAAAAGTGTCGTTTTTTAGTAAACTTTTCTTCCGAAAACGACGAAACGGACCGTTTTTTAGTAAACTTTTCGTCCGAAAACGACGAAAAGTGTCGTTTGTTAGTAAACTTTTCGTTCGAAAACGACGAAAAGTGTCGTTTTTTTGTAAACTTTTCATCCGAAAACGACGAACCCAACCACCCGAACCCAATCACCCGAACACCCGAACTCGAACACAATGAACACAAACATTTTTTTATATATATATAACACGAACACAAAGTACATATAACAAAACACCCGAATTATAAACTTCGAGATTTCACATACATAACATACTTATAATTATTCACCCAGTTTATAAACTTCGGGATTTTATAACGGTAGCATCCGGAGACGCGACCCAAGATTCCACGTACGGTGGAAGTTGACTTGGTTTTGGCCGGCTAAGTTGACCAAAAACCAAGCCGTAATCGCTCGGATCCGGAGCTCTAACCGGTGATTGATGTCAATCGGGACTCCATATAGAGCCCGATTGAAGTTGACAGAGATTATTAGAACCATCTTGAAGTTTACAGGGAGACGGAAGGCGGAGACGGTGGGAGACGGGAGGCCGGAGACGGGGACACGGGAGGCCGAAGACGGGGAGCCGGGAGGCCGGAGAAGGGGAGACAGGAGGCCGGAGACGGGGAACCGGGATCTGGAGGAAATGGGAGCCGGAGATGGTGGGTTCGGGTATTGGATGTATATGAAGATGGAGGATGAAGATGAAGTGTTGTGTTGAGGATGAAGATGGCTACGGCTACGATGGTTGTAACACCCTTGGCAAACACAACATCGTCCCACTCTTAGGTAAATCCCACATCGGTCGTGGACAAGAGAGATCCTTGGTTCATAAGTAAATGTCCTGCCTCTTCAATCACCAACGCGTTTCGGGCTTAGTTGGCTGTGGAGCACATGAAAACTTCACGGTTAAGCGTGTTGTAAGGCCCCGTTACCGGTGCCCTACTTTGGACGTTGGATTTACTCATAAACACAGTTCATAATATCAGAATTAATAAAAACATTCGCGGAATATTAAAACATTCAAACCATTATGTTACATAACCATTATTTCTTGTCTTAACCAGCATTCAAATTATTTAAACATAAACATTGTCTTTAAAATAACATAACATTCCTTGAGATGCCAGCTTCTTCAAGTTCATGCCATGTGCTTCCTTTTATGCAAGCTGCCTCAATCTACTCACATGCGTGCATACTAAAAGTCAGCTACGCTGAGTGAGTTCTAGTTAATCATACAACATACAATCTGTTCTCATACTTGCACACGTGCCCGAAGGGGTGTACATTAATCATACTTACTTTTCATATATAACTATCCATCCTATTTAAAGAGTCTTCCGCCCTATAACCTCACAGATATTATAAGGGTCTGGTCCCTAACATCACAGATATTATAAAGGGTCTGGTCCCAACATCACAGATATTATTAGGGTCTGGTCCCTACCATCACAGATATTATTAGGGTCTGGTCCTTTTGTTTCGTGCAACTGTACCATACCTGTTCTTACTTACTTTCCTTGACAATGCGTGCAATCTCCGAAGAGCGTTCACGTACCATCAACATATCATACATACATTATTCATACATCACATATATTCATACATACCTCAATCATACATCATACATATCAATCATATCATTAACTACCTCCTGGCGGCACATGCAATATCCGAAGATCGTTCATGCACCGTCAAGCAATCATCAATCATAAATCATCCAAGGCATACACTTACCACTTAAGGTAAGTGTATTAACTATCACGTCGAGTATGCACACAGCCCCGAAAACATAACAAGGAAGTGGGGCTAGAAACTCACCTGAAGTCGGTTACGTTCACCGTTAATAGTTATTCCTTTCTTCAGTTGGGCACGACTAACTGTATAATAATTACATGCGTCAATTAACTATCACTACTCATCTCGCGTTTCTAATCTAATTATCACTCTCAACGGACGGGGGTCCGGGGGCAGCGCCCCTGGCAACGGGGTCTAGGGGCGGCAGCCCCTAGCAGGGTCCAAGGGGCAGAGCCCCTGGCTGGGGTCGAGCTCCTAAAATTTTATTTCCATTAACTGTCTTAACATATTTTCCATTAGAATTTTGAATCATTATAAATTTGCTAACTTAAAATGTTCAAGGGCTTCTTTGTAATTAAATCATTCTTTTTCTAAGTTCGGGGACCATTATGTCATTATACTAAACTTCTAGTTCGTTATCGGGTTCATAACGAATGACCCATTCGTTACTTTTATAATGAATCAAACCGGTCCATGTAGCGAATTGGACCCCATAGCGAATGAGTTCTTTGACGAATTGAACCCTATAGCGAATGACCCCTCAGTAACGAATTGAACCTTCTAGTTCGTTACCTTCTTTTAACGAATGAATATAACGAAATGAGGTTAATTCGCTGTCTTTTCTATAACGAATCAGGATACGAACTAGGGCTAGTTCGTTAAGCTTTCATTAGCGAATTCTCTTGACGAATCACCCCTAGTTCGTTAGTCTCCGTTAACGAATTAGGGTTAGGGTTTGTCAGAGAATGTCAGAAACATTCTCTGACATCCATAAATACCCAGCCGCCTTTCCGGCGCCGTCTTTCCGACGGCCCCGTGCCGGAAAACTGGGCGGTGGCCGGAAAAACGTGTTTCAACACCGTTTTCATCGTTTGTCGTCCCGTTTGATCCAGATCTGAGCTAGGGTGATCCCTAGGCTCATCTTTTGCTCGGTTAATACCCGATTCCACCCGGATCTCATGACTTTAACGGTTTAAAGGTGTCGGCTCGTCGTTTCGCGACTAAATCTAACAAGTTTGAGCTCATACAATATCATACTAGTATTACCTCGGGTCGGGATCGATTCCTCTTTCTTGGTTCGGCTAAACAAGGAGAGAACTAGAGAGAGATCTTAAGTGTGTGTTTTGGTGGTGTAAGGGATATGTGTAAATGAGGGATTAAATGGTGATTATGGTTTATATATTTATGGATCATGGGCTTAAGCCCATGGTCTTTCCTTCTTTCTTTCATAACCCAAGTCCATGACCCATATCCATTTAACCCAACACTAGCCCAACTCATTTTCTATCTATCTAAACCGATAACGACCCACTATAAATTAGGCGAAATTTATTTTATCATAATAACCAAAAGTAGGATGTTACACATGCTTAGGTGGAAGTAGTACTAGGATGGGTGACCTCCTGGGAAGTCTCCATCTGGGCAACCAAAAACAAATCCTTGAGCTTTTCGTGGGCAGAGCGGACAATATTGGTGGTGCGAGGAGCCGGATGTTACTGTAACAACTCGTATTTTCTTATAACATATTAAATACCAATACCCGACCTGTTTTCGTTATCGGGTAATTATAATCACCAAAGCATCGTATTTATCGATACATTAATATTTTATTTATTACTTACTTTATTTTTCAAAATAACTTTGATTTATATACATATTTCACCTAAACTAAGTTCAAACTCATTATGTATCCACACATGAACTTTAGGGGCCAAATCTGCATATATTATATTTTGTATTCAGGACCCAAAGCATAACCAGATCCATAACCCAAACCCGTATTTGAAATCAACCCGTGTACCCGTTATATTTCTTGTACCTTAATCCTCGGATTATATTTGGAATGTACTCGTAAAATTGTTTATACTGCCTAAAATCGGCTCACCGACGCTTGGAATTAGGAAAATATGATCTCTAATATACGAATTCACAAATTTACCAACCCGTCAATATCAAAAGTGGTATTATACCATTACTGATCATAAGAACACAATTAAATCTGCAATCACCATATTCGTGACCTCGCAAAACTTAACCCTAACATGAATTGTTGTTTATCAGCCTGCTTGTATGAGTTCCAGATCGCGATACAGCCGGTTTCAATTCGTTCAATTTAACCTCTGATTTGTCAACGTATCAGGTAATTAATCTTTGTAGCATTGTCTTCTTGATCTGTTCTACCTTATCCCTAACATTAATTAAACTAACAACGAACTAATTGAGCAATTGGAGATTTTAGGGTTTAGAGCGAGTTGGGGGGTTTTACCTGTATATTTTTTAAAAAGTTGTTCTTGTTCCTGAATTAATTGACACCACAGCACAGCTGGTCTGGGGTGGTCTGGGGTGTGCGTGTTAAACATTGCAACCGGCTAAGGCGCAGGTTCGAGCCTCAGCTAGTCTGTTTTGTTATTTACTTAATTTTTGTTAAGTGTTTAAAGATTTTAACGAATTTATAATTAATATTAATATCTAGTAAACATTATTTTATCAAAACCGACACCATTATTGGAGTTTTCTTGTCGTTGATTATTTTTAATTACTATATACATGTATATATGCATGCGTGTATGTATATATAATATATCTATGTGTTCTTTTTAACAAAACTATAACAAATATAATTTTAATTAAAGATGTCAACTACATGTTTACAATAAAGTTTCGTTAAAAGGTTCAATCAAAACATTTATCTATATCCTACTACATATTATATTTAAATGATTACCCATTATTATTATGATTATCTATTTATTTATATATTAGTATTTTATTTATTTAATTAATTAAAAGTATCTCTCATTTTATACCTAATTAAATTATTTTATTTAATATTTAATTATTTATTTATTTAGATTTTATCGATTGAAGCATATCTTATATCTTAATTATTTAAATTATTCAAGTATTTAATTATATATTGATGAATCTACAATTAATAAGACTAATGATTTTAACTTTATAAATCAATCGTTCAAATCCATAATATTATAATCTCATCATAACTCAAATCACATCGAAATCTTAATTCATCAAATTATGTCATATCTCTTCTGATTAATTTAACATTATATTATTAATTAGGAATCCTTGTCGGTGCATCCCGAAGGGTTCATCCTTCTTGCACATCATTTTAATTTCGTTCCTCTTATCTGGTGAGTAGTCACTTCCCCTTTTTACTTATTTTTAACCTTTTTGGGGACATATGCGTATCGTATCATATTTATCTATTATCTAGTATTCAAAATCGCAACTGTTTAATCCTTGTGTGTATATCAGTTTATGTCTAACTTGCTATTTGCTTACTTGCTTTATTCGAACCGCATTCGGAGAGGTCCAACATATTCTCAGTCTAGTATGATCATACGACCGTCGTAGTGGCCGGCGTCCGACGCATTGACAATGGTTTCACCGACACCTCATTTTTTTTGTAACCAATGCCCATTTGCATGGCAACGGTTTAGCCCTTTCTCTATGTTTGATTGTTTGTGTATGTGCTATGGTTTAACTGTTTATCTCACAGGAACAGTTTGCATCTTTCTTTATATATTATATATACTATTACTGTTGTGTCTTAAACTGGTGTTTTACTCAATCAACATGTGTTGTTGACAAAAATATATATTTTATACGCATTTGCAGGTTATCAGCTTGGTTTTTTAGCAAGATGAAGATCACGTAGAGATGCTTTTTAGGATACAAACTTAATTAATCCTTGTTGTAATTTCGTTACACTTGATGTACTTAACTGTAATTGTTTTATTTGAAATTATTAAATAGATATTGAAACTTATAATGTTGCATGATAGTAACCTTTGAAAAGCTGTGAGCAATCAGTTCGCCCCGGCATTTCCGCCGTAGGTTGGGGTGTGACAGTGGTGGTGTATATATATATGAAAAAGGAGTGTTGAGGAAGAAGGAGAAGTTGAGAGGGGTAAGGAAAAGAGGTGGAAGGAAAAGAAGAGGAAGTATGGAGGAGGGTTTCTTACCGGGGAAGCAGTGAAGAAAATAATACCCGGTGGTCGGACTGCCATTTTTCCTGTCAAGTTTGTTTTTCCAAGCTTTTAAAAAATTTAACAAACAGAATGGCACAGACTGTGACCCGCCAAATTTCTATTTGTAAAAAGTCTAAAACACCCTCCATCTCAACGGTCACTAACGAAAATATTTAACGGAATGGCACAGACTGCTCCACCAAAATTTCACAGTGGCAGAACATTCGCAAAATCTTTTTCAGTGGTTTGCCCATACAACGACGATATAAACCAGGGAGTCAAATTGCAGATTTCTCTTATTTTAATTACACTAATAACATTGTTACAAAGATTTATGTATTTTAAGAATGATTTCAAATATTGTGATAACTAACTATCATTTGACCAAAATGATATAACTATAATTAATGATATTATATTTTGCCAACTTCAAAACAATATATACTTTTTATACATGTAATTTGTTTTGAATATAAGTTTTTGCAACATATGTTGACAACTAATTAATTAATTAGTTATGGCGTCTTTGACCATAACACTTTCTCTGTTTTACAAATACAATTATTTGATAAATATATATGAACATTAGCTCCATGTGATAGCTAAAAATTAATCAAATAGAAAAGAGTTTAATACCAAGTTTATAACCAATAATGTCTATATAAACGTATGAATAAATGAATGTATACCAATTAATTACGTTGTATAGTTAGATAAATTTATAAATGTTACTTTTATGTTTACTTGCATATTATATATGTAGATTATAAAAAATGACAAGGTTTTGTTGTCAAACTCATAGTATAGGTATATATGTATGTTTATTTAAACTTTTGTAATTGTTTATAACATATGAATCCATTTTGTTTATAACATATTAATTGTATTAGAGTTGTACTTTAATTTCAAATGATGCAATTATCATTTAATTAATATTTGAATAATTTTTAATTACGTATAAATATCAAGATTAATGTATACAACTAAAAAAATTATATAATGAAATTGATTTTAAATAAAGTAATGATGTTAACAATTACTTTATGTTTTTTTCTTCCTATACATTTTTATTAATATTTTTGAATATGTTACTTTTATTTAATAGCAATATTTGTCATTTGTAATATGTTTGGATTGCTAAATGACAATGTCATTTGTAGTATGTTGGTTTTATTTTTTAAAGTTTCTTATTGATCTCTTAAACCCTATTGTATTAAGATTAATAATTAGTTTATTATTTTTGTCAGCCGAAAAGTATCATCTTGCTCGAAACATATTTGTGTTGGTTGAATATGTTGTCTATATTTATATGATTTGTTGATATGTTTTTCCACCCGTGTGTAACACGGGCTATACCCTAGTTGACTCATATACTTTCGCATACCCATAAACACGGTATTCCGGTAGTCGGATGGTGGACACCGACCCACCGTACAAAAGCTTTAAATCCGCCCCTAGATGTAACTAGGTTTTATTTGTAACTATCTTAATTTTAAAAAAGGTAGCTATAAAATACTTGACACTTTAACGGTGAATATAACTTGAAACATGAAATTAGCTGAGCAAACAAGTGAATTTGAATAACTTAAATAAAACAGTTTCAACTTTCGATCAAATATATAGCCTTCACCAGTCACCACACAACACATTCAACAAAACACCAAGTTCAAATAATTAAAACTTTAAAATACTGCAACCAACAGTTTTAAAAGTTATATAATCCTACTGACACTAGTAAATATAAAACTAAGAACTTCAATTCATGCATGACTCCATATGCAACTATGTTACCATTAGTTTTTAGCACGCCGTCTCCGAAAATACTAGTGCCCAAGACAAGTACGTATGAAAATTGGGCCTTGTATAATTGTATAAAATTAATTTTTAATTATTTTTTTTACATATGTAAAAGAATAGGAAATAATAAGCCACGAACTAAGTAAAAGAATAAATCCAAAAAAGTACAAGGATAAATAAACAAATGAAAAGTTAAATAAAACACAATAAAAAGTTTTATACAATTAAACTAGCTAGGTAATAGAAAAATAACACTCCCTCCGTCCCATTATAAGTGTCTTAGTTTGAATTTTCAAGTCTTTCTTTTACAACGTTGACCGTAAATATTTTTGTTCGTGTCATATAATACTTGATGAAAATTATTATATCAATATAAAATACGTTTAAAACCTAATCCATTCATATATTTTACATCAAGTATTATATAACACAAACAAAAATATTGTCGGTCAAAGTTAAACAAGAAAGACTAGAAAAATCAAACTAGGACATTTATAATAGAACGGAGGGAGTAACTAATTTTAAGCACTACCAAATGTTATGTATGTCAACTTTCAAATGTTATGTATGTCAATCTTGAATAAAAGTCATGTCATCTTCTTGCATGTATCAGTCATGTCATCTTCTTGCATGTATCTACTCACATCTCCATCTTCGTCCCCCTCGCCGGAAACATGCCCTAGACGCTTGCGGAGCCCCGATTGGGGTCTAGGCAGGGCCTGGTTTTCAGTGATCTTCCACATCGAAGGAGGCGGCAACATACCCGTTTGTTCATGAACGGTGCTCAACAAAGGCGGTAACATCTTGTACACCTCAGCGACCTCCTTTATAGCACCACCCGAACCACAACCATCACCACCGTCCCCAACACCACTTGCACCCGCAGTAGTCCAAATACTTATCTTGGGCTGCAACCCCTTAACCGCATCCCTGTTAATCTTAGCAATGTCTTGATACATTCGACCATTGATCATCAAATAATCTCTCAAAGCTCCATAATTACCTCCCAATGCACCCAAAAGTGTCTTTAAGTAGGTCCCTTGAGCCTGTGCAAGGTCAACTAGACCTTCAGCCTCTTTCTGTTTTGCATATAGTTCACCGTCCGCAATTTGTTGGCTAGAGTAGAATGTGGCCTCTGCCATCGCCTTTTGAGCCTCGGCTTCTTTTTCTTTCTCGTAAAGAATTGCTTCTGCGGATTTTTGTTTCCTGTATAGCTCCCAATTCGCCTCTTGTACCTTTTATTACATTCAAATTAATCAATATTAACTAAACATGCATATGTATTTAATTAAATACAAGTTTGAATTTATTACCTTGGTTTCATACTCAACACTAGCTTTACTCAAGAACTCAGCCTTCAGTTTCTCGGTCTGAGTCAATGCGTTCATGATCTCAACCTCCTTCTGTAGCTCCGCCTCCCTGAGGGCCACTGCCTTGGTCGCCTCCACCTCGGCCACTTGTGAATCCTTGGCCCACTTGGCCTTCTTCATCGCCAAATCAGCATTCGCTTCTGCCACCTCGGCCTCCCTTTCGTTCTCAAACACCATCACCTCCGTCCTCACCTTTATCTCTTCCTTCTTCCCCTCTCCTTGCCTCTGCGTCGATATGATCCTTGTTTCCGCATCAATCTTAGCAGCATTCTGCAATGTTTGCCCTTTTCGAAGCTTCGCTCCGATTTCACCCTAATATCACAAAATCACGTTATTAATCTATTCACAATTAAACAATTTATAATTTATATCAAATTATAATGTTATAATATTACCTTCATCTTGGCTTCAGAGACATCAATCTTAGCCGGATTCGCGGCTTCCATTTGTGTTTTCTGTCCTAAATACGAGAAGTACTCGTGTCCAGGAACATCCACCAACTGTTTAACATTCGCATTATAGATCCACAACCCGAACTGATTGAGTTCCAGCTGAACTTTCCCAAAAACCTCCTGCTTAAACGCTTTAGTACCTCGAAAAATCTCCTCCATAGTCATCGAGGCAGCGAGTACACGCGTCTCTCCCTCGATGATCCCCTTCACGAGCTCATGTATGTGGTTGGATTTTTTATCATGAGGCGAGACTAGTTTAGCGTACTTGTGGAGACTTTCTTGGTCGTCTGCGCGTGGACCGATGGTGAATACAGCCGGGAGGACGAATGGGAGTTTCTCAGCGCTCATGGCCTGGACTTCGAACGTGTAATTGACCGGAGAGATGTCGAACCTGGTGTAGGATTGGCCTGGAAGCAGAAATGCTTTCTTGGCGATCTTGATGTCATCGATCCCGAAGCCAAATACTCAGACGCAGTTGCTACACGGTACATGATTTAATTTGTAGAGGAGAAACAATGTATGCGATCTCTACTATGGATTGAATCAAGGTTTTAATTTAACTCTATATGCAACAATTGGAATATATATATATATATATATATATATATATAGACACGGTTTGAGATTTTAAAGGTTAGGAGATTACTATGAAATTTAAAAGAGTGCAATTAGTATTCAAATATAATTCTTCAACATTTTCTATTCTTTTATGGCTTCCGTAATTTAATTAACTAGTTATAATATAAATTATCTTAAATGTATGCTTGGGGACGACTAAGCTATCTATGATGACTAAATTATGTGGCATTCAATTGAAAACCAAGACATCCTATATGTGAGTTTTATCCCTATGATTTTGATAGTCGGGAGATAATCGCTCATTCACATCAACTTGGCTTGTACATTGATAGTGTGCGAAATGATGAAAGATATGCTAACTTGAATGGTATTGCCGATCTTGCTAGAGTTATGGTGGAAACAAGAAAACATATTTCATTTCCTTTGGTGTATCAATTATTAGCGCTTACATTAGTTTTACCTGTTGCAACCGCAACGGTTGAAAGATGTTTTTCGGGGGTGAAGAACGTAAAGACAAAGTTGCGTAATCGAATCGGTCCGGATTTTTTGAATGCTTGTGTAGTTTGTAGCATCGAAAAAGAAGCGTTTGAAAGTGTTACGAATGAAGCTGTAATTAACCGTTTCCAAAAGATGAAATTTGGTAGGGGACAATTGTAATATGTGTTTTGTTTTGTTATATTTAATGAAGTCTGTTTTTACTTTTTCGTGTCATATATTTTTAATGGTTATATTTTACCCCCATTGAGTTAAATGTCTGGATCCGCTACCGTTTTTAACAAAACCCAATTTTTGGTTGTCAAGCATTTTAGGACCTATTGTAATACATTAAAATAAGTTGCTTTAACATTTTATAGGTTTTAAAATTGTATTCAGGGCTGCTCTTGCGAGTACTGCCCCAGTTTTGGCCCGTTCGGACTCTAGTTCGGTTTTAAAGCGATGTTTCACTTGAAAGTAGTTTTGGGTCAGATGATATATCATTAAAACAATATATTTGAGACTACAAAATATGTTATAATATTCTTTTGGTTGCAGGGATCGTTTCTTAGTTAAATGAGTTACCAAAGTGTCGGTTCAGATGGTTTTTAATACACGGTGTAGGTTAAATGTACAGAAATTAATAAGGTCACTTGTCCGGTTCGTTTTCAAGCTAGTTTACACTGATAAGAGTTATCGATTGGTCATAAATCCAGCCACGGATTTGGGGCTTCTCTCGATATGATTTTTTTTTATAGTTTCACTGCATGTTCTGGAAATATTTACAAAGTTAAATGGTTTGGTTCACTACCAGTTGGTTTGGTTTAAAAACTGAGTTTTCTGGGTAGGAATTATAATTATTAAAATTTAGTTTCCTGGTGAGGTTCTCAATCATCTAAATCAGTTTGTAGCTGGTCATTATGTAGGGTCTTTGGACGAGTTTCAAGGCCTGCACATACGATATTACAAGTTTAAACGAAGGAATGATGAACGTATGGTTACCTTGAACGAATTGGAAATTTCATAAAACTGCAGGTTAGGCCAATTTTTGATATACAGGATTTGAAGGTCTAATGGTCTAACCAACGCTTTAGAACTCAGTGTTGGTCGTGTAAACCAAACCAGTTTCATACTGAAATACATAGTTACATTAATGAACCATCTTCAATATTAACTTTTGTTTTCGAATGAAAAATAAAGTATACTAGCCAGTTTAACCAACTCACCCCAACATGGTTGGTTTGGTCTGCCGTATTCTAAAACCGCAGTTAACGTCTACACCTATTCAACCGAGCCATGAACAAAAAGTTCACCAACAAGAAGTGAGCAATCACCAGTATGTTAACTTACCAATAATCGTTCCAACCAAAATATGTAAATGTAGCATTCATCACACATAACGCTATAACAGTAAAAAACACTCGTCAAACACCAAGTAAATTTAGTTCCACAAAATTATAATACTCAAACTCATTGTCTAATGATAATAAAAACAAAGGACTTGAATTCATCATTCCGTATGTGAAAATTTAGGATTCAGGGACTTTCCCCATCCAACCTGGCGACAAAAAACCGGTTAAATCATTAACCGTGCTAAGCAACGGAGGCAACATCTTGTACACCCCGGCCATTTCCCTCATAGCACCACCTGGACCACAACCATCACCGCTGGTTCCATCACCACCTGCACCCGTCCAAATACTAATCTTTGGCTGCAATCCTTTAATCGCCTCCCCATTAATCTTAGCAATCTCTTGATACATCCCACCATTGATCATCAAATAATCTCTCAAAGCTCCATAGTTACCTCCCAATGCACCCAAAAGTGTCTTTAAGTAGATCCCTTGAGCCTGTGCAAGGGCAACTAGACCTTCAGCCTCTTTCTGTTTTGCATATAGTTCACCATCTGCTACTTGTTTCCTAGAGTAGAATGTGGCCTCAGCAATAGCTTTCTGAGCCTCCGCTTCTTTTTCTTTCTCGTAAAGAATTGCTTCTGCGGATTTTTGTTTCCTGTACAGCTCCCAATTCGCCTCTTGTACCTTTTATTACATTCAAATTAATCAATATTTACTAAACATGCATATGTATCTAATAAAAACAACTTTGAATTTATTACCTTGGTTTCATATTCAACACTAGCTTTACTCAAGAACTCAGCCTTCAGTTTCTCCGTCTGAGTCAACGCGTTCATGATCTCAACCTCCTTCTGTAGCTCCGACTCCCTGAGCGCTACCGCCTTGGTCGCCTCCACCTCCGCCACCTGTGAATCCTTGGCCCACTTTGCCTTCTTCATTGCCAGCTCAGCATTTGCTTCTGCCACCTCAGCCTCCCTCTCATTCTCAAACACCTTCACCTCTGTCCTCACCTTTATCTCTTCCTTCTTCCCCTGCCCTTGCCTCTGCGTCGATATTATCCTTGTTTCCGCATCAATTTTAGCTGCGTTCTGCAGCGTTTGTCCTTCTCGAAGCTTCGCTCCAGTTTCACCCTATATCATAAAATAACAAAACTTTAGTTTAAATTTTAGAATGCCCTATATATATTTTTACATAAAAAAAAAATAACAAGCGGAGTACAAGCTGCGCTGCTAGTAGGGGTGTCCTTAAGGCCCAATCCCAATTAACCCGGCCCTACCCCAACCCAAATAAGCTAAATAGGGTCAAAAAGTCTTAATCGGGTTATTCTGGTTAATCCGCCAAACCTGTATTATAATTAGAGTAGGGTTATAGGTTTATTAATTTTTGAAAAAAAATCATGTTTCTGGTTAACCCGAATAACCCGAACTTGTTTAAGTTAACCAGCCCAAATGCCCAAACTTTCTGTAATAAAAAAAAAGAACTAACCTAACCCGATTAACCCAGAACCCGAATACATTACTCCTTCTTGGATTGCAACTTGTATATTATATCAAAATTATAACAATATATTATTACCTTCATCTTGGCTTCAGAGACATCGATTTTCGCCTGATTCGCAGCTTCCATTTGCGTCTTCTGTCCTAAATACGAGAAATACGGGAACATCCACCAACAGTTTAACATTCGCATTATATATCCACAACCCGAACTGATTGAGTTCCAGTTGAACTTTCCCGAACACCTCCTGCTTAAACTCTTTGGTTCCTTTAAAGATCTCTTCCATGGTCATGGAAGCCGCAAGGACACGCGTCTCGCCCTCGATGATCCCCTTGACGAGCTCATTCATGTGGTTGGATTCTTTATCGTGAGAGGAGATGAGTTTGGCGTACTTGTGGAGGCTGTCATCGTCGTCTGCGATGGTGAATACGGCCGGAAGGATGAATGGGAGCTTCTCGGCGCTCATCGCCTGGACTTCGAACGTGTAATTCACCGGAGAGATGTCGAAAACCGAGTAGGATTGACCAGGAAACACCCATGCTTTCTTGGAGATCTTGATGTCGTCGATATTGTATCCGGTGATGACTAAATACTCAGAGGCTTTTGCTACTCTATACATGATTAAAAACATGCTAAGCAGATGAAGGAATTTATACTTTTAACTTTAGATTGAAGTTTTAAAGTTCATAGGCAACAATTGGAATATATATATATATATATATATATATATATATATATATATATATATATATATATATATAACACGTACACGGTATGAGGTTATCTATGGAGAGAATTTTGAAGTTTAAATTAGAAGATTGAAATGAGAGCTAATTATAGATATGCTAATATTCTTTACGTGTTTATTTCATCCTTGGTTAAGTAAACGAGTTCAAATAGGATTCTTTAAAACATTTAATTGAAATATATATAGGTCCGTTCCGTTAATATATGTATAACAATATATAATATATTAATTGTTACTAAAAATGTTTAATTAATTATATCTTAGCTAGAGGGTTACAACTTACAAGTATCTGTGCATTCTTGGTGGATTTCTTGAAAATAAGGTTTTTTAAAGTAGTTCTTGTTAGCTTGAGATGATAATATTTAGTGATTGAATGTTGTTTGCTTTGTTCAAATCCATTGTTATGAATAATCATAAAGTTGAGGTATTGAGTTCATTTTCAAGAAATTAAAGGGTTTTTTAATCTAGTAACGTTTGACATTCATGATCATCTTTAATTAGTTATTACAAGGGTTAGGTTTGTTGAAATCTAATTGTTTTGAAAAATCATACAATTGGTGTTTTGAGTTCTTGTTGGGTTAAAACTCAAATTGTGATTTTAATTTGTTGGTATTTAAGATTTTTAAATGTAGTTATTAATTGAGAGAATGTGTGTACAAATTACTTTTTAATTCAAACCTGTATTAAAATTAGGGGCTAACTTCGTAATGATTTCTTGGTTACTGAGTCCCGCATTATACTTATTATGAACAAAACAAGCAAGTATAGGTAAACAATATATTTAAAATCTTTTAATTTTTACATGTATCACGCATAAGTCGGTGGTAGATTTACAGAAGGCATGACAAAGGTGGGTAAAGTTAAAATACAAAGGACAACAAAAATGAGAAGGGTGAGAAGGAATCCAGTCAATTGATCTTATATTTGAAAGGCTGAGATTAATTTAATAAATAAAAATTGATGGAAAGGACATGAAGGTAATAACTCACATTTGTTAACTTTCTCTCTCCACATGCAATGCACATGTCATTCCCCCATCAATTTAAAATGTCCATAACTTTTTCATGCGACATTATTTTTTTAAAAAAAATTCACCATAATAATAAGCGTTTTTTTATCTTTAATATGAGTATCATATTGTTATATAAAAATAAAAAAAATAATGGGTTTTTTAATTGTGTTTTTTTGTTGTTCATTGTGTCATTTTGTAATATGTTGTTTCCATTGTGTTTTACGTTTCAAGTCTTTGTGTTATATATATTCACCAATGTGTCTTACGTTTTAGGCCATTGTGTTATACGTATTCACCATTGTGTCTTACGTTTTAAGTCATTGTGTTATACTTATTCACCATTGTGTTTTACGTTTAAAGTTATTGTGTAACATGTATTAATCATTGTGTTTTATGTATTAGATAATTTGTTGTTATTTTATCATTATTTTTACATATTATTATTACACAATGGTGTTATTAGTATTTAAAAAAAAAATAATGATGAGTTGAAAGACACCATGACGAAAAAACACAATGACGAAAAAGACACAATGATAAGTGAAAAGACACAATGGTGTGCGAAAAAAGACACAATGGTGTGCGAAAAGACACAATGGCGAAAAAAAACACAATGGTGTGCAAAAAGACACAATGGTGTACGAAAAGACACAATGGCGAAAAAAGACACAATGATAAGCGAAAAGACACAATGGTGTACGAAAAGACACAATGACGAAAAAAGACACAATGATAAGCGAAAAGAAAAAATGGTGTGCGAAAAGACAAAATGTTATGTGAAAAGACACAATGACGGAAAAAGACTCAATTATAAGCGGAAAGACACAATGGTGTGCGAAAAGACACAATGGTGTGCGAAAAGACACAATGGTTTGTGAAAAGACACAATGACGAAAAAGACAAAATTATAAGCGAAAAGACACAATGGTGTGCGAAAAGACACAATAAGGAAAAAACACAATGGTGTGCGAAAAGACATAATGACGAAAAAAGACACAACGATAAGCGAAAACACACAATGGTGTGCGAAAAGACACAATGACAAAAAAAGACACAATTATAAGCGAAAAGACACAATGGTGTACGAAAAGACACAATGATAAAAAAAGACACAATCATAAGCGAAAAGACACAATGGTGTGCGAAAAGACACAATTACGTGATTTTTGTTTTAAATTTTATATAACAAAATCATACTCATATTAAAGATAAAAAAATGCTTGTTATTATGATGATTTTTTTTTTAAAATATCATACGAAAAAGTTATAAACGTTCTAAAATGATGGGGATATTAGCATGTGCCTTGCATGTGGAGAGAGAAAATGTGTCAATTACCTTTATACCCTTTTTCCTTTGGTCCCCACTTGACACATGTCAATTATTTATGGCTTCTCACACTTCTCATTTTTATTACCATTTGTAGAATAACTTGACCCTCACAAAGGCTAAGTTTTATAGATATTAATATACTAGCTTTTAGCCATCATTAACGAACTTGTGTTAAACGATTGAAGCCATAAAGGGATGAATCTAGAGGCGAATATATATTATGTAGTTATTTTATTATAATTTTATATGTAACAACTTTTATTAAGGAAATATATCAATCAATCAATCATACCCAGTGAAATCCCACAAACAGCAAAGCTATAAGTAGGGTCTGGGGAGGGTGGGATGTAGGCACACCGTATCTCTATCCAAATGGATAAAGAGTTGGCTTTCAGAGAGACCCTCAGCTCTAATATGTATGGCGCAATATAAGGAAATCAAAATTCAACAGTAAATAGTAATAATAATAATAATAATAATAATAATAATAATAATAGTAATAATAATAGTAATAATAATAATACTATATATATGGGAAGAAAATACCATTATTGTGTGTGACCAGAATAAGGTTAATAGACGCGCAAAAGTGTTCATTTCTCCATAAATATCGTTAACTTTAATTCTACTTCTCCAAGAATTTCTATCCTCAACCATGTCCTCTAAGAGGTTTATGTTTATCAGATCATGTCTAATCCTCTCATCCCAAGTCAATTTAGGTCGTCCTCTACCCCTCCTCCCCTCTATAGTAATGTTTTCTACGGATCTAACAAGATTCGTCGTCTGTCTTCTCTTCACATGTCCAAACCATCTCAATCTCCACTCTCTTATCTTGTCTTGTATGTTCGCTACCCCTAATCTTTCCCGAAACACAATGTTTCTTATTTTGTCTAACCTTGTGTGCCCACACATTCAGCGTAGCATTCTCATTTATGCTACCTCCATCTTCCGCACCCGTGCCTTCTTGATGGCCCAGCAATCTGTTCCATATAGCATTACAGGTCTAACTGCGACCCTATAAAATTTTTCCTTTAGTTTAGTTGGGAAACTCTTGTCGCACAATATACCTGTGGCTGCTTTCCATCTACACCATCCTACCTGAACTCGATGGGTCACATGTGACATTCGTCAATTTCGGGTCACTTTTGTTATGTAAACCCGACCCGTTTGGAACCCGAACATTTCAAATATATAAAATATTGGATCTTGTAATTTAAAATATATAAAATATTGTTTTTTTTAATATTATGCATTGTTTGACCATTTAAACATACCCATTTTTATGCAAACCATAAAAGAATCTTTATACCCAACCCTTCACTCCTTCCCTATATATACATACCCATCTTCTTCATTTTACTCTTGCTACATCTCCAAAAACTCTCTCAAAACTCCATAGATTCAAGGTTGTTATTTCTTATGTATTCTTGAAGTTTTGACTTCTCAAGTCAAAACTAACTATAGTCTTTCATTCTAACTTGTTCATCTAATATAACTAACTCTTGAATATGGTGGTACAACATATATATAATACACACCCCTTGTTTCCTTTATTTGTTACTTCACCGACTTTGGTTGGTTAAGTTTCGAATGTCATAAGGCAAGGCTTCATGGAGGACTTCGTGTTCTTGATATATATTTACACACACATAACTTATTATACATATCACTTATGACTAACTTCTAACCCTTTAGTTTGTTCATCTTATTTACAAGTTCCATGGTGTGGGTTTGTATAAGACTAACCTCGGTTTAACCGAAACTAGTCCAAACCGGAAACCGAACTTTTGTTTACTAGTTTTGTTAAAATAGTTGTTTAAACATGTTTATTGCTAGATTTGAGTTTCAAAAATCATTTTTACAAGTTCTTTGATATTAAGCATATGGAATCCATCTATGAACTCGTTGGGAGATGGAAACCGAACTAAACCGAAACTTTTGCTTAAAAGACTTGTAGTTAACTTTTTTTGTTGTAAAATTTAAGTTTTCTTCATTTATAAACCAATATACAAGTTCTATGATATTTGGGCATGTAGAAACCATCTATGAACTATTTGTGAGACGGAGACCGAACCAAATCGAACTATACCGACTTTTACTCGCTTAAGACACACAAGTGTGTTTTTAGCTATCAAGACTTGTATATTTCTTTAAAAAATAGTTTACAAACTGATTTTAATTATTTTCTTAAGTACTTGGAATAGTTGGATCCAACTTGATCTCATAACATAGTATGGACCGACAAAACCGAACACTCGCTTAACGTGCGTTGTTAGTTCTAAACAATAGATCTACATACTTGGTTAAGTGTTAGTATGTTTTAATGAGTTATATCATAACAATTAATATTTTGGAAAGTTGACTTTGGGTTTGACCATTTGTCAAGACCCGAACCGACAACCCGAACACTCGTTAAAAACCCGTTTTAGTATCTTTAGCCTAATGGAACTTACATTTTAGCATTTTCCCCACCTTATTACTTAACATTGGTTAAGTAAATATTAAGGTTAGATACTTTAACCCGGTTTTGAGCAAACTTACATTTTTTAAAAGGGTTATTATTATAAATTCTTAAATAGTTACATTTTAAACCTTGAACTTTAATTGATTAGTTTTTGCAACAATTATTTTATTTAAAGATCTTCAAGACAACCTTTCTAAATCCAAGACTTTCTTTTATTCAGGCTTCATACGTTAAACTCGTCGTTCCGGCAAATCTCCAAATAATCAATCTTTCAAGTTTATTACTTGAACGTGAGTAACTTCATACCTCGTTTTCTATCTTTCATTTTGGGGGTGACATTTCAACTTATCTAAACTAAATGTTTTATACTTGGGTCTTAAACCACAAACGTTGTTGTATACCTTACTTGAATAATTGCTCGATTTGGTGTTCTATGCTTATTTGACTATGTGTTTATCGCTTTTGGATGGTGGAACTATAAATCCTAGACCATTTGGCAACCCCTCATGGCAAGGTGTCGTTAACGTAATGCAATTAACGATAACTATAAAATCCTAAACTATTTGGCAACCCCTTATAGTTGGGTGTCGCTAACTTGTTAGCGATAACTATTTATCCAAGTTTATAGCTATTATTTATGGTTTTGTATACTAGTTTTGTGGCTTTTCATACTATATATCTATTGTTCAAACTTATGAATTGCTCACCAACCTTTGTGTTGATAAACTTTATTTTATGAAATGTTACAGGTTTGCATCTAGGTTGATTATGGAGTTCGGTGAAGAAAACGTCACAAATACCGTTAGGATATTAGCAAAAATGAACAATATTTGATTTGCTATATTTTGTTGTATTTGAGTTATGAATATTTGGTTATGTGACATTTTCGATGTTGTGAAATGAAATGAGTTTGTTAAATATTGTCGCTTTAAATAGTGTCATGCGCTTATGAGCAATCGTTGCACCCCGGCATGTTCCGCCGCCTTTGGTCGGGGTGTGACATCATATCACTGTCTAATTCCCCATTTCTCTGAACAAATGATCCTAGATACTTGAACTTCATTACCTTCGGAACCAGCCGCCCTTCAATGGTGATCTGTGCGTCTTCATTGTCATTTACCCCACAAAAATCACAGTGTAGGTACTCCATCTTAGAGTGACTAACTCTTAAACCTTTTTTCTCTAAGGTTGTTCGCCACTCCTCTAGCCTCATGTTTAGATCTTGTTTTCCCTCAGCAATTAAGACAATATCGTCTGCGAACATCATGCACCACGGAAGCGCCCCCCTGAATCGACTTTGACAACTCATTCAAGACTACTGCAAAAAGAAACAGACTCAACGCTGACCCCTGATGAAGACTTACCTCTACGGGGAAGAAATCAGTATCCCCCACGGGCGCACGGACACTTGTTGCACTCCTGGTATACATATCCATAATTATCTCTATATATTTCCTCGGTATTCCTCTACCCTCCAAGCATTCCCAAAGAAACTGTCGTGGCACACTGTCGTATGCCTTTTCTAGGTCAATAAAGACCATATGCAGGTCACGCTTCTTCTCCCTATACTTTTCCATTAATCTTCTTATAAGGTGTATTGCCTCTGTGGTGGAACGCCCCGGCATGAAGCCAAATTGGTTCACCGTAACCTGAGTTTCCCGTCTAAGTCTAACCTCAATCACTCTTTCCCATAGCTTCATAGTATGGCTTAGTAGTTTGATTCCTCAATAGTTACCACAACATTAGGCGTCTCCTTTGTTCTTATAGATAGGAACTACAACGCTGCTCCTCCACTAGTCTGGCATCTTTACCAGATTTGAGGATAATATTGAATAGAGTAGTTAACCACCAGACTCCTTCCTTTACCAGACATTTCCACGTCTCTATGGGTATGTTTTCTGGACCAACCGCCTTAGCCCTTCCCATCCTCTTAAGTGCAGTTTGCACCTCTCCTGGTGTGATCCGTCTACAGTAGCAGTTATTCGGTTGTTGTCGTTGGAAGGTTGTGTTGTCATATTCTTCTTGGTGAGCTCTCCCATTGTTAAAAATATTGTGGAAGTAGGTTTGCCATCTTAGCTTGATGTCTTGTTCCTTGACCAGTGCATGCCCATCGGTATCCTTTATGAACTTCACAGGTCCTAGATCTTGCCTTCTACGCTCCATAGCTTTGGCAATCTTAAACATAGCATGTTCCCCCTCTTTTGTTTCTAAACGTTCATACATCCGTTTATATACCGCGTTCTTTGCTTCCGCCACTGCCTTCTTCGCCTCTCTCTTGACCGTTTTGTAGGTCTCCCTCAACTCCACTCGCTCCTCCTCATTCGTGCATCTCATAAGCTCCCTAAAACATCCTTGTTTGTTCCTTATCTTGTCTTGTACTACTTCATTCCACCACCAAGACTCCTTATGCCCACCTGTCTTTCCTGTTGTGACCCCTAGAGTCTCCTTTGCTACTTGAATGATCTTTGTCGCTATAGCTTCCCATATATGAGTTGAGTCCCCATTTAGTCTAGCATGTGTCTGCAGTATGAGTTTATCCTTAAACAGTTGGAGGTTTTCGTCCTTCAAATTTCCCCATCGAATTCTAGGTGTACCTTTCTTCTCTCGAACAGTCAAATTATTTCTAAAGCCTATATCTGTCACCAGCAGTCGATGTTGAGCAACAGCTGTCTCACCAGGTATGACTTTGCAGTCCTTCCACCAACGTCGGTCTCCTTGCCTCATCAAAAGGTAGTCAATTTGCGTTTCTCGTCCACCACTGCTAAAAGTGATCAAATGAGAATCTTTTTTCTTAAATTAAGAATTTATAATACCTAGGTCGTGGGCCACCGCAAACTCTAGGAGATCTGTTCTGGTCTCATTCCTATCACCAAAACCGAAACCCCATGTACAGCTTTAAAACCATCGTTAACCTTACCAATGTGTCCATTAAAATCACCTCCTATATAGATCCTCTCACCCCTAGGTATGCCCCCTACCACTGCGTCTAGGCAATCCCAAAATTCTCTCTTTTCCTGATCCCCTAAGTCTACATGAGGCGCGCAGGCGCAGACTACTGTCACTACTTCCTCTCCTAGTACTAATCTCAATACCATAATCCTGTCATTATATCTTATCACCTCCACCACACTAGTGTGTAGTTCCTTAGCCACTAGAAACCCCACTCCATTCCTAGCTCCATCAGACCCCGAGTACCACAACTTATACCCATTATATATATAAGGAAATATATATTAAATAAAATTTATAATATAAAAAATAGCCTTCGGCTCGAGCTCGTTTAAGCTCAACTCAATCCAAAGTTTTTTCAAGCTGGCCTCGAGCTTGTGAGCGGCATAGCTCGTTTTTCACGACTACTAACAAATCATATAACATTTATATCATTAAAAAATGCAATGGATTTTATTATTTGATTGTCAACAAAGTGGTAAATTAATTAGTTTAGAAAACTTTAGAATGATGGCGTACAGAAGCAATTTAAATAAAAGGTGATTGTTTGACATCAAAAACTAAATCAAAATCAAATTTATAATCAAACATCAACAACCAATATGACAAGACTTTATTGAAGCTGCATATCATAAAACGACGCTTTTTAATTTCATTCAAGCTACTTATAACAATAATTTATATACCTACAATTTTGGGAGGACTTGGCAACAAAAGTTGTACCTTATGAAGAGTGACTTGTACGTATTCATCATATAGGTGGCTTCGTCAACTGGTCTTGTCCGCTGCTACGTGTCTCAGTTCTGTCTATTTTTGTTTTCTTTTTCTGAAAGACTCTCCTTTTCACATATTATTTGTTCTATGGCTCCGTTTGATGGGGTTCCGTTTAGGTGGCCGCACGATGATCTTTTTGGCGGTGTCGGAGTTGCCAAAGTTGTTGCCGGGTTTCATTTAGGAACCCTATCTATGGGGGCGGTGTAAGCAAGATCGTGGTAGTTTATGGTCACGAACCGGGTTCCATTTGGTTCAGTGTTGCTGCCGGGGCTCCATTTCGTTTGGTCTCTACATTTGAGTTTGGTTTTGCGTCCCTGACTTTTATGATGGTGATTTTGTTTTTCTTTCTGTCTTGACTTGATGGGCTTTCAAGTTTTCTTACTGGATTTTTTAAATCCCTAATTTCTATGCCTTTAATTGATGTTTGGGAGTGACATTATGCTTCATGTTGTTTGTGTTGTGCATGACAAGTTGAGCATCGAGGACTATGGTCCCTCTGATGTGAAAACCTCTTGGTTTATGGTTGAAAGTGTTGTACCCATTTCTTAGCAAAGCCCGTATTGTTATGTTAGGTCGGTTGTACCCACTTCAATATTGATGCGATGATGCGTAGCTGAGCATTCAGGGCTATGATGGGCTTTGATGTTTTCTTACTGTGAAACCTTTTATTGTGAAACCTCTAATATACTTTAGATCTAATTTTCACCATAATTTGATATCTTAGACGGATTGTTCAGGCTCCGTGTTGTTGTTGTTGTTGTACCGATGATGCTTTCTTGAGCTTCAACCGATATCCGTGAAGGCTTTGTGAAACCACGTCCGGTGTTGTTCCTTTGACTTTATGTGGTTTTTGTCATAGAGGCTATGATGATAACGTCTGAGACGTATCTGAGATGGCTTCAAAGAAGCAACCAGGTTGCGTCGTTTACTCTGAGCCTAAAGCAGTGTCGTTCTTGCCTATAATAACTGCCTAGACATGGTTGTCCTTTAACTTATTCCCAACATCAGTTTGCCTAGACATGGTTATGCTTCACTTATCACCATTAACAGTTGTTTGAGTTTTACCCGGTGTTTAGGTGGTTTATTGGTTAAAGTCTAAATATGATAAGTGTTTTTGTTGCGTTGTTTAGGTGGTTTATTGGTTAAAGTCTAAATATGACCAAGTGTTTTTGTTGCGTTGTTGTCGGAGGCTTTGACGACTTTTAAGTTGTTTGGATGATAAAGGATAGGGTGAGGACGTAATGGTAAAGACTATGATGATGACATATATACGGGTTTTCATTCTTCGTTGGTTCTCAACCGTTTTTAAATTTTCACTACGTTCGTTAAATGTTGATGATGAAGACTTGCCAGTCGCAATGTGGGCTTTAATCTTCATCTAAACACCGCCCACCGCCGCATCGCGGCGGGGCAACCTACTAGTTATAAATAACTATAGGTTCTTGTTGTTGATGTGGCCAATAACCAAATAACATTATCGTTGTATAAACTATTTAATTTAAACATGGGATCTAACATACTTGGAATCATAAACTCTTTCAAGACATTTACCATGAATATTTATATATGTATAATTAATAAGAACATGTAATTATCTTAAGTATGATGAATTCCAAATTTATAATATACACTAATGCAAAAGGAAAAAAAAAACAACACAGAACACTCGCAATTTAAAAACAGGAGAAAAAGCAAAGCCCCAATTGAAGACCCAATAAGATTCTGCAAAAAATCCTTTGTTCCGTGCAAATCTATCAAATAGTACTTCCGTTTGTTAGCAAATTCAATATTAATTCGGCGATAGCAAAATACATAACAGTTAAGTGAAATAGACCAAACATGCATGTTACTACTGAGTAAAAGTATCTTATAAGTAAAAAATTCACAATATAGATAATAGACATATACCGTATTGATTAGTCATGTAAAGTAAATGAAGAAAAAGAGCTCACCAGTAAGTATTGTCCAAGAGTCAAAACATCAACATCGATTAAGGGTAAATCAGCCATGGCTTGCTTCAACTATTCATTAGTCTCCAAATCCCCACATTATTGATGTTTTAGTAATCTTCCCTTTCTTACCTAGCATGCTTTAGCACCGACAAACCCTCTTCATATCTACACCCACAAAATATTATTTAATAATATAACTCATTGTTTCATATTTATAGCTAAGATGTTGATTTACTCTCCCAGCTCATGGGTCTCTTACGCACTATTCGTTGTAGTCGTTTAACTGTTTCAATATTATGGGCATAAGCATCCAACCATGAGTTTGCCAACTTGGATACTGATTCTAAGTCACCCTGGAAACCAAAATTCAAACACTCCACCATTATCTTCGGCTTGATTTTCTACCATGCATTTACTTTAAATCTTTAATTATACATGCTGACCTTTTTGTATTTTAAAACGTTACAAAAGAAGATGGTTTGTATTATTTATGTACATTCATTGCTTTGACAGTTTTAGCAAAGTGACAACTTTTTTTTAGTGTTTCACATTGTAGTGTGGATTACATAGTTTTTAACAAGTGTGGACTGTTTGCTGAAATATATAGAGATAATTTTGGATAGTTTGTGCCACGTCAAGTGCTCTGGGAATGCCTGGAGAGTAGAGGGGTCCCGAGAAAATATATAGAGATAATTATGGCTATGTATACCATGAGTGCAACAGGTGTACGTGTGCCCGTGGGAGATACTGGTTTCTTCCCTGTGAAGGTAGGCCTTCACCAGGGTCAGTGCTGAGTCCGTTTCTTTTTGCAATGGTCTTGGATGAGTTGTCAAAGTCGATTCAGGAGACACTCCCCTGGTGCATGATGTTCGCAGACGATATTGTGTTAGTTGCTGATAGAAACAAGATCTAAACATGAGGCTAGAGGAGTGGTGAACAACCCTAGAGACAAGAGGTTTAAGGATTAGTCGCTCTAAGACGGAGTACCTCCACTGTGACTTTGGTGGAGTAATTGACAATGAGGACGTCTAGGTCGCCATTGAAGGGCAAGTGGTTACGCAGGTAACGAAGTTCAGGTATCTAGGATCATTTGTTCAGAGCGATGGGGAATTAGAGAGTGATGTGGCCCATCGAGTTCAAATAGGATGGTGTAGATGGAGAGCAGCCACATGCATATTGTGCGACAAGAGATTCCCAACTAAATGATGTAGCGTACAATGAGAATCCAAAGGCTAAACACGTTAATTCTTGGAATACCGGTGAAAATCCTTCCCAAACCCCAAATTCGACCCAAAAGTCAAGAACTTGAAAAGTCAAAAGTGTTTTTATTAATTCGGATAAATGATCAGTCACATTACATTTATAACATATTAATAGAGAAGCCAAAATAGGTTTGGGCCGAAATAAACAACTAAAGGCCTAACACCAGCCCAAAACAAAACACAAAAAGTAGACGAACATAAAAGTGGCCCAAAAGTGTATCTAGAGGCCTTATTTCTGAAAAATAAACGGGGTAACCCGCCTATGGCCGGTTACCACAACGTGGCCCACGTTCCAACGGTCGTTTTGACGGGTAGAACGCCAGAAACGGAGGCCCGTAGCCCAAGTTAAGCCCATTTTCGTGAAGCCCCTTTTGAAGCGCGATCTTGGGCCTCCAGAATCATAATGACCCGATCTTCTATACTTGAGCCCACATCACTAAACTAAAGGGAAAATTTTATAGAGTCGCAGTTAGACCTGCAATATTATACGGAACAGATTGCTGATAGAGGTAGCAGAGATGAGAATGCTACGTTGGATGTGTGGACACACAAGGTTAGACTGAATAAGAAACGATGTGTTTCGGGAGAGATTAGGGATAGCTAACATATCCGACAAGATAAGAGAGTGAAGATTGAGGTGGTTTGGACATGTGAAGAGAAGACAAACGACGAATCTTGTTGTAGAAAACATTAGTATAGAGGGGAGGAGGGGAGGCCGACCTAGATTGACTTGGGAGGAGAGGATTAGGCATGATTTGAGAGACCTAAACCTCTCCGAGGACATGGTTGAGGATAGAAATTATTGGAGACGTAGAATTAAAGTTAAGGATTTTATGGGATAAAGGAATACTTTAAGGGCTGCTCTTTGCCTTATTTTGGTCACACACCATTATGCTATTTTCTTTTCATATATGTATTAGTAGTATTAATTTTATTATGTGCTATTATTAATTATATTACTGTTGAACTTTGATTTCCTTTTATATTACCTCAAAAATATGTTTTTTTTAGAGTTGGGGGTTTCTTTAGAAGCCACCTCTTTATCCTATTGGATAGAGATATGGTGTGACTACATCTCACCCTCCCAAGACCCTACTTATAGCTTTGCTATTGATGGGATTCCATTGGGTATGATTGATTGATTGATTAATTGATTGAGAGGCACACATGGGAACATGACTTGTATATATTTTAAGCTACAAACTGTGCAATAAAACAGATCTATCATAAGCACCTTTGTTTAGACATTCTGAAAGAAGAGGCTGTCTTTTTTTTTATGTTCTAAAAAAAATTGACAACGGTAAACTTTGATACCAATCAAAGTAGACTAAAAATTTAATGCCCAAAGTCATGCTCACTTATGTTCATTGATTCATCAAATTCATGGATAAATCTAGTTGTTTTAATGCTTAATTGTGTTAACACGACCTATTTGATAAAAAAAAGTTTTCAATGCAAGTTTTTGTCATAATTTAACTCAACTGATATTTTTTTTTAGATTGTCCCATTTTAATACCCTTAAATAATGATGACAAAGGCAAACAAATAATTCGGGCTATGGTGAGGATAGCATACAAGAGAATTACCTTATAAGGACAACACTTGAGATTTGTGATCAATGTGGCCATTGAAGATGAAAGTTCCACTTGTAGGAACAAATTACCGTGTAATTATAAGCTAAGCTGCACACAATTAAAACTTAAATTACATTCACTTGTTTGATTTAGTAATGAGCTGTTTTTCTTAAAAAAAACTGTGTGTCTAGTTACTTAGAGGTTGCTTATTGCAATCCAAATTGTCTAATCATACATAAAAGAACAACGCACCTGTAATTCGCCACAAGAGTGGAAGTAGAAGACCCATTGCAGGTCTGAAACCAAATAGGGGTTAGGGTTTTGTTTGTGTCATGTAAACAACGAATCAAAGAAGATAGTAACAACACAATGATAATAGGATAGAATCGATTAACATTCAAGGGGTTCAACAACAGGTTCGCTCCTGCGAGATGAAATGCAGAGACCTGAATTCGTAGCTATCAGGTTGATGATCCGGATGAGGATATGTTGATGAAGAATCGGATGATAGGAACTAAAGCTGAATTGATTATTGGGGAAGATGAGTATAGCGAGTTGTTCACAGACGATCGAAGGCAGAGAGACACAGGAACAACGTTTATGTTTTGGACTTAGGGTGTGTTTGTTTACCTATGAATGGATCTGAATGGGTTCTGAATCTGATTCGGTCAGACTTCCCTTTGTTTGTTTCATTAACAACTCATATCCGAATGATCCAGCTTCAAAAAATTGTTAGAATGATTCATACACCCACCACAGACATTCACCATCCTTCTCCACCACAAGCACAACGCATCCACCACGATCTTCATAGCCGTACTTCACCTTCCCACTGCTGACCACCACCGCCACAAAACCAAGGAACGCCGAAGACGAAATTAGGTTCTTCTTTGCACAAACGCAATTAGATGCCCACAGATCTATTAAAATACAATCTTCTTAATCTTGTTTATGTTATTAATTCCTGCTTGTCACTGTACGAATATATGGTAGGATTATCAATTTAGTATTACTTCCAATTTTTCTTTATATGTTTGATCATGTGCCAATGAAACTTAATATATTAGTATGTATTTGAGCTTCATCTTCATGTTCATATCAGAATATAATTTAACTTTACTTAATTCATAGAAATTTTGAATAATTTGAGTTTGTTATGATTTGTCAGATTTTCAAAAGTTGTGTAAACTGCAAAAATAAGCATGATTAATTTAAACATGCCTTGTGAGTTGCGTTTGTCTTAATTAACGGGTTGGGAGACGTTTACTACTCCAAGATTCGGGTATAAAACTTCTTAGAAGCTGCAAAAGTACCAATTTTAGATGCAATTGTTTCTGCTGGAGTTAACGGGCTCATGGACCGGCTGAAGTCAGTTTGGCATGCGATAGTGGCACTGCTCTATCTCAGGTTATGACCTGTGACTTTATTACCATGGTCGAGATGTGTTTGAATCAATGGGTGCTGGATTAGAAATGGATTCACGCGACATTGCTTTTATGTACCTAGGCTTGTAAACGAATCGAACGAACATGGACAATTCATGTCCGTGTTCGTTTAACTATACGTGTTCGTTTAACTATAATCAAACAAACGATTTTTTTTCAATTCTTCGAGTTGCACAAATAATAAATATGTTACGAGTATAAAATAAAATCTATGCCTAATGGTGTCTTTAACAGTTCTATGCTTGATGGTGACCTACAATTGCTGGAATAAGGTTATTTTGCACTGGAACTCACATGTTAGCCATCAACCCTTGTCATTACATATGTCAAACAGACAATGGGATAGCCATAAAATTGCTGAAAAAATAGGTGTAGGCGTCGCGTAGCGCGGGTAAAATTTTAGTTGTTAATAGAAATACATTTATATAGGAGAGAAGTGTAGTAGTGTTATGGAGACCCAAAATTTTTGTACTTAATAGCTGATGTGTTTCATGTGATTAATGATGCTGAATTTATTTATATGTTAATAGTTTTGTTAATTCTGTGTAGTTATTCAAAGGTCCAACCAAACAACATTTACTGGTTTAGCACTTATTGGTTCAGAGCCTCTTAACCGGTCAGACCTCTTATTGGTCAACACTTAATGGTTTAGCACTTTCCAGACAAACCTTTAGGCTTTATGAATGTCATATAGTCCATATGACTGGATCCAAGCCCGCAATAAGACCCATACCCATCAAAACAGGTCAAATAAATGAGAAGCCTTCATTTAGAAATCAAGCAATCTGTTAACTCTAATAGGGGTGGGGGATGACCACATTGCGACACATAGAATTTTAAAGGTTTTGTTTATATATATTATAGATAAGATGTAGAGCCCATTTTGTATATTTAAGTCTTTTGTATTTGTACGTTTATTTGCGATGTATCTTATGCCTTTGTTTCCTTTCTTGTAATGTTTGGGTTTGACCCATTGTAAACAAAAGCCCACTTGGGCCATGAATGGAAATAAAACATGCTACTATAAGTTGTAAGAGCATGCCATGCTAAGTAACCTTTTGACAAAACTTTATCTCACCATCTAACATCACGAAAATTTTAAAATAATAGTAAATATATTATCTATTTATGGTAGGAAAGTTACTTGGATTAGTAGAGATGTAACTAAATTGATAGGGGCAATGGAATTGGATTATGAAAGAAGTAAGATAGACCATGGGCTCAAGCCCATGACCCATAATATATAAACCATAATCACCCATTAATCCATTCATTTTCACATACTCCATATACCATCCAAAACACACACTTAAGCTCTCTCTCATATTTCTCTTTTTCTCTAGCCGAAACTAAAAAGAAGAATTGATTTCCGACCCGAGGTAATAATAGTATGATATTGTATGGACCCAAACCCACTAGATCTAGTCGCGAAACAATGAGCCAACACCTTAAACCGTTAAACTCACGAGATCCGGGTGGAATCGGGTATAAACCAATCAAAAGATGATCTTAGGGGTCACCCTAGCACATATCTGGATCAAACGGGATGAAAAACGATGAAAACGGTGGAAAATGACAGAGATCTCGCTTTTCCGGCGAGATCCCGGTTTTCCGGCGATGACGGCGCCAGAAAAGTGTGTACGAGGATGTCAGAGAATATTCTAACATTCTGACCTAACCCTAATTCGTTAACGGAGGTTTAACGAACTAGCCTTAATTCATGAATTGATTCGTTAACAAAAGAATGACGAACTAGCCCCAGTTCGTTAAGGTGCAATTCGTTATGATGATGACCAATTCGTTAAGATCCAATTCTTTATGATGACCAGTTCGTTATTAGGTCCAAATCGTTATAATAGTCAGTTCGTTATGGAGTAACAAATGGGTTCATTCGTTATGAACCCCATTTGTTAAGGGATTGGGACTAATTAGAAGTTTGAAAGAATGATAGAAAGGTGTCTGGACTTATAATAAAATGGATCAATTACAAGAAAACCATCGAACATTATGAGTTAGCAAATAAAATAAAGTTTAGAATTCTAATGAAAAATGTGTTAAGACAGCTAATGGAACTAAAATTTTTCCAAGCTGACTTGGCAGCTCGATCCCAGCTAGGGGCTCTGCCCCTTGGACTCTGCTTGGGGCTGCCGCCCCTAGAACCCTGCTGCCAGGGGCGCTACCCCAGGACCCCCGTTCGTTGAGGGTTATAATTAAACCAGATAGCACGATACGAGTAGTGATAGTTAATTGATATATGTAATTATTATACAGTTAGCCGTGCACAACTAAGGAAAGGAATAATAATAAACTGTGAACGTAACCGAGTTCAGGTGAGTTTCTACCCCCATTTCCTTGTTATGTTTTCAGGGCTGTGTGCATACCCAATGTGAAGTGTGAATACGCTTACCTTAAGTGGTAAGTGTATGATATAATGATTGATGTGATAGTAAGTATGAATGTTATTAATGAATGTTTGTCGATGCGTGAACGATCTTCGGATATTGCGCATACCGCCAATGGGAATGATCTCTAAGTGGTCATTAGTGTGTGTAATTGTTATTATGTAACTTGGTTATTATGTAAATGTTATAATGATAGAAATTGTGTTGTAGACAAGTAGAGGTAGAGTGTGATAGAAGTGGCCAGAGTCTAGTAAGGGTGTTAGTGGCATGACGATAGTACGTGGTAGGGTAAGCCTATACGTGCATTCGTTATTAAAGTGGCATGACGTGAGTGCGTGGTAGGGTAAGGTGAACAGGTCAGACAGTGGACTGTGTGTCTTTGGACACGTATGTAATTGCATGTAATGGTTGTATGGTAAGTTACTCGATTAACTAGAACTCACTCAGCGTAGCTGACTTTTAGTATGAACGCAGGTAATCAGGTTTAAGGAGCTAGCACGAGGACAACACATGGCATGGATTGAATGGTTGGCATCTAATGATAAAAGAAATGATGTTTTAACACGATGTTTTATGTTATGATTTAAAGACAAGTTGTAATGTTTGTAAAGAATGATTAAAGTTTTATTTATTCCGTGAAAGTTTTAATTAACTCTGATTTGTAGAACTGTGTTTATGAGTAAATCTGACGTTAAAGTAGGGCTACCGGGTTCGGGGCCTTACACACCAACTCTCACTTTCTCTCTGCCTTATCTAATTCTTTCCATTTATAGCAAATAACTCAAACTCAACAAGATCCTAGATCTCGGTTGATTGTAAACGATTTCCGCTAAGTTTATAACTTAGATTGATGAAAGACCCCGTTGTGAGATCCACTAGAGAGACCTACAATTCGTATCAAAGCTTTCAGCTATACTATTTGAGGTTCTTGGGTCACAAACTTGGATTTTGGTTTTGTTCTTGTCTATGAAAAGTGTGTTTAGTGTTCTTCGGGTTGTTCAAGCTGTTTGAAGATTTAAAATCGCGGAAAAAAGGTGTTTTTTGTGAAAATCTGTACGTGTTAGCATCTGGTGTGCTTACTCTCCATGATCCAAATCACAATCACTAGGTGGTTTAACGCAATCTCATTCGAAAAGCCAATCGCAATCGCATTGGATTTTCAGTCGCAATCGCATTTAAGTCACACTCGCAAGGAACTGAATCGCATTCGCTTTGTGAACCCAATCGCATTCACTTTGTGAACCCAATCGCATTTGCATCCTGTTACCAATCTCATTATCATTGGGGATCCCAGTTGCACTCACATAGAATTTTAAGTCGCACTCGCACAAACATTCGTAGCCGCACTCGCATTCTTAAAATCATTCACATTTTCATAGCCCCCGCGATTGCGATTCAAAACACTTAGAATTTTTTCTGGTTTTTTGCTATTTTCAAGGACTGGTTTTTTTTATTAGATTGTAAAGATTCCTGCTAATCTAGAACTGTTAAAGAATTACATGATGTTTGAAAATGAGACTGCAACCTCAAACAAACCACCTAAACTGTTCAACTTTGAAAGCAATTTTAAAGAGTGGAAGTAGAGGTTCAAGAAATTTGTGAGAATAAATGAATTCTTGTTAAGATCTATTGAGAATTGACCTCACCAGGCTACAACATTGACTGCTAATGGACATGCTGATGTTCCTTCTGAAAGTCTCACTGATGTTGATAAGAAACTAATGTTTGATAATGAGAAGGCTTATGGCATAATTAGTGTGTGTTTATCAGAAATCTCTCAAACCTTAAGTGAATGCACTATTGCTAAAGGTCTTTAGACATGCGGGAAAGCCAAAGACAAATGCTATATGGAGAATTCAACATATTCAATCATATTCAAGGAGAATCGGTTACTTCACTCATCAATATATTTGAAGCATAACTAAGAACTCTAATCGTAATTTTTATATATGAGTTTGAACATAACTAAGAATTCTAAATGTAATTACTAATTTAATGATTTTTTTTATAATTGCCGATGAATCCTTTAAATGAGTTATTGGCTAAATTCATCATATCGGGATACACTCGCCTTTTGATCCGGAGAAAACCCTCACCTAAGGCCAACGCTCGTGAACACTCGCCTGAAGTCACGACAGCCTGGTGAGATAAGTGAACGTCACCTACTCGCCTAGTTTCTACCATTACCCGATGTTGTCGAAACTAAATGATGGGAACGAAAATCAACATATGTCACATAAAACACCAAATTTTTCTCTTACCACTCAACCACATCTCATTGGCCACTAATTTAATGAATCATCCTCATAATTTTGCTCTCTTTTATAATTATGTACCAACTAATTTAGATTTAGTTAGTTTATAAACAGTGAATCCATTCTAAATAAGTTTAAAAATTTTTCATTTCACGTATGTTAGCTAGCGAATTTGAACTTTTTCTTGATATATGGTTATGGATTTAGTCTGATGCTAAATATTGTGTATTTGGTCTTTAATTATTATGTTTCATGTCTGGTTTCTTTTATTTCCTGCTTGCATGGAACGATGAATATGTTGTATTTCAAGGAAAATATACTTAAAGAGAAACTATAATGGTTTTTATTTATCACTTTACATTTGTTGTGATGTGGCCCACCGAGTCCAGTAGGATAGTGTAGATGGAGAGTAGTCACAAGCATATTGTGTGACAAGATATTCCCAACTAAACAGGGAAAATTTTATCGACTCGCAGTTAGACCCACAATGTTATATGGAACAGAAGGTTGGGCATCAAAAAGGCACACGCGCGGAAGATGGAGGTAGCAGAGATGAGAATGTTACGGTGGATGTGTGGGTACACAAGGTTAGACCGAATAAGAAATGACGTGTTTCGGGAGAGATTAGGGGTTGATAACATATTAGACAAGATAAGAGAGGGGAGATTGAGATGGTTTGGACATGAGAGAAGACAGACGATAAATCCTGTTAGATCTGTAGAAAACATTACTATAGAAGGAAGGAAAGGCAAAGGCCGACCTAAATTGACTTGGGAGCAGAGGATTAGGCACGATTTGCTAGACTTGAACATTTCTGATGACATGGTTGCAGATAGATATTCTTGGAGACATAGAATTAAGGTTAAAGACTTGTAGGGATAAAGTAATATCTTAGGGGCTTCTTCTTACATTCTTTTCTATTACACCCCACTATGTTATTTCTTGTCATGGTACATCTCCAGGCATTTCTATTTTTTATTTTGCGATTATTATTATTATTATTATTGGTGTTGAACTTTGATTTTCCTTTATATTATCTCATACATATAATTTTTGGAGCTGAGGGTCTCTTTGGAAGTCACCTCTCTATCCTCAGATATAGAGGTATGGTGTGCCTACATCCCACCCTCCCAGACCCTACTTATAGCTTTGATATTCGTGAGATTTCAGTAGGTACGATTGGTTAATTGATTGATTGATTTGTTATAACTTGAAAATTCTAAGATAGAACTATATTTACTTGCTACAATTAAAATCAAATTAAGATACATCTTATACAATGTTTGTTATTACATATTACATTAATTAACACTTATTTGATCATCGTGCTTTACTTATTGGATGCTTGACATTGCTTGCTGAATAGTTGTGTCAAACGAATTTGTGATCAGCAGAAACATTATGGGTGCTGCTAAATGTACCCCCCATTACACCATTTTTACTAAATATACTCCCCTAAACTTATTACATTAATTACTATTAGATCTTAACATTATTTATATACATATTAGTCCCTACAACATTTTTTTCACTTGATAATCTCTACTACGTATATCAAATTAAAAACTATCAAGTATTACTATTAATTTATTTTTTTAGTATTAATATTGTAAATATTTATAATATCTTTTTGAATTTTAATAGTATACTAGAATTAATTTAGAACCCGCGCGTTGCGACGGGACCGTTTAACTGAACTAAAAGTAGACGCAAAAATGTTAAAAAACGTTCAAACATGCATATTAACTCGTATAACATAAGTTCCAATATCTACCAAAAAAATTCTTGATTGGTGTTCGAAAATTGAAAACCATAAACTAAAAACAATAAAGAATAAAACATCAAAATGAGCTACCTTGCCGTGACAATTCAAGTGACATCATGATTGCCTGGAAAGAATGCATGATTGCTCGTATAACATGCAGTAGAAGTTGTAACGAAAAGGAATAGTAAATATCCCTCACAATATGTAGAACCAAAAAACCCGACATGTTACAACTACGAACCGATGCGGTTAGTATTGGCGGTACCAACACAAATTTATAAACATAAATTAGTAAGCCTAAAAAACATATTTTTAGTAGCGTGATATCAAACGTCGAAACACGGATATAAAAAAATGTGACGATGGGACAATTTTAAATCATGAAAAAAGTTTCAGTCATTGTGAAAACGAACTATAACAAATACGAAAGAAATGTTTAAGAAAATCATTTAACCAACAAATAAAACATGTAAAGCTTACAATTACCCACGTTTAAGGTTTAAATATAATATGTTAAAAAAAGGAATAAAACCATCGGATAATGTATTGATCTCTAATGCGGTATATTTTCATATTTACTTTGGTAAATCACGATGAACTGTATTCCCAAGTTACTAATGATTATCTGAATAAGTTTGAAGTTCCTATAGTTTGTGTTATTAAACGGATTGATTTTGTTGAGACGATCATCAAACGTCTACAACTTATTGCACCGTCAATGATCATGAGAGCAAAAGTTCATGTATTATTTGGGTATTTATTATTTTACATGCATTCACATTAAGCCAACAAGTTATGATACTTCCTCCCCAGTGCAATTGGTTTTGGTCAGTAACCAAGTATTTCTCATATAATATTTCGCGTGTGTTATATATTAAAATTAATCCACCACAAGGCAAAAAAGTAAGACCACAACGGAAGTTGGGAATTTACGTTGGTATTAAATACTACGTATGATTAAATACTTAGAGTCATTAATGAGATATTTGCCCATGCATCATTAGCTTTCACTTTGGAGAATCAACATTCCCAACATTAGAAGGAGATTTAAAGTAGTTGAAAAACAAATTTAGTTGGAATGAATTATCATTGATCCTCAAACTAAATTATATGAACTAAAAGTTCAACGGATAATTCATGTATAAAGCTTAACGAATCAATTACCAGACGATTCACTTACCATAATAAAGTGTCTAACAAAGACACCTATATCAACTGCTAATGCTCTAATTAATATTATTGTCTAAGAAAGACAATCACATATTTATAATGAGTCTACGACACGTCTAAAATGTGATAGACTAGTCGATTTCAAATGAAAAAAATTCCTCAAGAATTGGAGAAAGTAATGAAGATGGTCAAGTAAAGGTACAATAAAAAGGTTTTTTGAAAGACATTAGACATGATAGTTCTTGAATAACCTCAGGTACCTAAAAAAAAAGAGCTCTCAATAAATTATATTGTATCATGTCTAAAAAGATATATGGAATCGAAATAAAGATTTTTTGTTATACTTATATATATATATATATATATATATATATATATATATATATATATATATATATATATAATTAGCACTTGAAATGATGATGATGATGATGATGATGATGATGATGATGCGAAGGATCAAGATTTAAAATCTGCCTATGAAAAATGATTGGCCAAAGTGGAAAGACCCAAACAGGGTAAAGTTGAATTCTCTAAATAGCGGAAAGTTTTTCGAACTAGTAGTCCATACAACTTAAGTTGTAAAATGTGTTAGATACAAACGGGTTTTGTATGTGAGTTATGAATATTAAATCAAGTGATATAACGCAAAATTGGTGGCACAAGGATTTTGCAAAAACCCGTGATTGATTATGAGGAAGCGCTTCTAAAATGGTGGAAACAATGACTTTTCGATACCTAAATAGTCTGGTAATACTAAGAAAGAATTGATATATGTCTAATAAAAGTTGTGATTCAGTATCCTAAAAGTTTATATGAAAGTCTATGAAGGATTTGAATTATCAAATCATGTAAATCAAGTTCTCGAGAACACTATGACTCATGTTGTGTACATATTCATATTTGAATACGTTATGAGTATTTTATATGTTAAATATAGCTAAAACTCATGAAGAGTTCCCAAGCACATAAATGCTTAAAAGGTTAATTGAACATCTTGATGATGTAATTCTTGTGCACCAATAAACATACATTGTAGAAATTGTCATCATCATCATCATCATCATCATCATCATCATCGTACTGAGTATATCCCACCAATAGCAAAACTATCGTACTCAGTACATTGTAGAAATTGTACATGATGATTATCATATCGTAATGAACAGTGAATGGAATATGGGTTTTGATATATGATATAGAAATTTATGTGTCAAATGAGCAAGTTCATGTAGAAAAACTCATGCGGAGTGAATGCACATCAATAATTGGTTAAGATAGAAAGAATTTTGTGATAGATTGTAAATGTCTAAGCATTGAAACGAAGTTATCAAAATTTTACTCTTAAAGTTCACTACAATCACAGTTTACAGTGATGATGCACCCATCATCGAGAGAAACTGTCGAACTTTTAGAATAAATGTTTTGAAAGAAACTGACATGGTGTGATTATTGCTCGACCTGTAGTTCGAATACATTTGTAATTATATATTTATCAATTCATCAAAGTGCGTCTAGGAAGTGCTAAGATATTTTACCATGAACAAATTTCATCTTTTGAGTATGTTAAAGGATGTCCAACAATGCACTCTATATCATTTCTATCACAATATGAAATATTGTTGGTTTAGAAATACCTTAATTAAATACATATGCGCATTAATTTTTCTTGCTAACTATACATTATTTTTATTATCTTTTATTTGTATTTGCCGGCATGTGTCCAGCTTCTTGACTTCAAAACTGGTTAAAACATATATGTCAGGTATGCATAATATGAGATTTTATATTTTACTAACCCAACAAAACAAGTTTAGTTAGTCTTGTTAATGTAGAGAAACACAATAGGATACAATTGATATGTGTAGAAATATGGACCACTTTTTATATTAAATTAACACAAATAATAACGATACTCTCGTTATTAACATGAGAAAATAAGTAGTACAAATATCGTAATACAAAATAAACAATAAACAATAAAAAAACATAACACATGTTAAATGATTCAACTCAAGAACTTCATATGATAAAGTCTTCAACTTGTTATTCAACAATATCTTCTTGTAATCTCCTTGACAAAAACATAAGAATAAAATTTCCAATTTTTACCACGACAACGGAAACCGGTGGTCTCTTTGGCTACAAGAATGAACAAAACAAGAGTTAACAGTTGAGGCTGAGGCACGTGTTCAACAAGCTTTTCTTAAAATAGATTTCGCGCCTCTACACAAGACAACGCGTCTGTCTCCCAGGGTACAACAGCCAAAGCAGTTTGTACTGCCGGATATGTCCACACGCCCGAGGTTACATCAGGTAAATAGTGTTAGAACTTGTAGAAAAATAGAATAAATGATAGAGGAATCAAGTAGAGAAACTCATTTCTATAGGTTTCCAACATATGATTCTTCAAAGCTTTCTTCTTCACTAATAACTCTTCATGCATGCATGCATGCATGCATTTTTCCTTGATATTTTTAGCTTGTATTTTTCTAGCATCATTCAAATGGGGCACATAGCCTATTATATATAAAAGAGTTAAGAATGAGTAAAGTCTCACTTAATTAGATATTTAATAATATAATAAAAACTAATCAATTGTAATCAAAAGGCTCTACTCAAGAGTTTTATGACCAAATGAAAAGTTTAATATTAGTTATTCTAATTAATTTCCATTCACCATATTCTAATTTTACAACAATCCCCCACATGAATGGAGATTGATCAAAACATACAAAAATCCAATAGAACCTCGACAGTTGAGTATTGCAGGATAGGTAGGTGTTATAGCTTTGAACAAACCCCCATTTGTGTAGACAACAATACACTTCACACAATACTCTCCCTAGCCGGAAACATCCCCTCATTGTCGTGTCCATTATGGTCCTGGAACACTAGCCTGGTTCTGTGAAAGCTTTATGAATTGCGCACCCCACAATTTCATTTGAAGCGACCACACTTCTCTTTCACATAGGTGATTATCCATAAATCATTAAAAGCATTAAGGTTATAAATCATTAACCATACATTATGCGTAGCCTTACAACATGTTAGTGGTGTTATAGGAATGAACTAGGAAGTAACTAAACTCCCTTTACAATTTAGGAGGATGTATATATCAGCTTATGTGTCAACTTATACATAAGCTATGCCCCCACAGTGACCACCCACAAATATATAATTAGGTTGTCCAATTGAACTTAGATCTTGGGATCTCCAGTCAACTAAGTGAGGTTTCCTTTATATACTCTTTTTCATGGACTTTAGTCTCATTCCACAACTTGATCTCTACTAAACCCTCGGGTTGTTGGATCCATAACATTATCTTTGACTTTGTCAAGTCACTGCAGATAACTTGCGTAGTCGAGATCAGTTGTCATTATGTGTTCTTAACTTATAAGTTAATTTTTCCTAGTGTCAAATTTCTAAGACTATAACCTCATTGGCCACCTGAATCTGGTTATAATATTTGTCTTGTAAGATACACTTATCCTTAATGAAAACACATCTCCATTATGCACTACGACCCTTTTGTCCTCCACTTAGTCATGTGTTTGCAATCAAAGATTGGATTACAATAATCCTCATTGCTAAATCTTCCAAGTTCAAATGCAAGACACCTCCACATTTAAGTGCTATTAGATAACATTATCCAACTTTTGAATGGGGTAAATAAAGGTTTGTCCTTTCTACACAAGTTTGATAAATCATATCAATTACCATTTCTACATACTTCTAAAGAGTAGTTTCTTAAATGGCTTCTCCCCATTTCTTGCATTTTGATATAGTTTGTTTGACATTACTTATGAAGACAACTCAAAACTCATAATTTTAACAAGACCACGTCTTTGTATCAATGAGTTCATCAATGCTTACTAATAAAGTAATACTTTTCATAAGTTTGTTAAACTTAGAAGGAATTTAAATCACTCTCTAAGACAAACCTAGAAAGTTGAGGTCTTCTTAAGATCCCCATAAGTTATATTATTTCCTTATATTGAATGATAACCCACTTCAAATTTGTCTATACAGAAATCATTCATGTTTTGTGTATCTATTGAATGTTTCATGTTAACTTGTCTTCTCAAAGCACCATAATTAACAAGTACTAGTCTAGCATGCTTTAGACTACAATACTTTAGCATGTGCACAGAAGATGCATCATTCTGATTCTTCACAACCATAAAATTATTACAATATCAATTTGAAACCGTGCATGAGACTTTCATCTCACACGGCTCCTAAGTGATAAAAGAAAGAAGAACTCCTCTTCTTTCTTTTTTGATTACCTTCCTCGCGTATGTATAAGACCGAATCCATTCAATTTCTAAAAAAGATTACTAATCCTTAACTTTTCGAGGAATCCTTCATCAGCAAATTTTTTTGAAAAGCGCTAGAAATCGTGGTCCACAATACTACAAATCTGTTCTACACTAGATAGATTGCTCTGATTTTTTTTTACAACGATTTTTTCCAGGAAATCCCCAACGAAAGATACACACTATTCCGTCTTTTATATCAAATCGATCATAACCACTACCTACATTCCACGAAATTGTGCACCACAAATAGGAGCTAATAAAAAGACCCGCGATCCCATAGAAAAACATCACAATTCCTTGTGGAAAAAAACGATTTGCTGAGACGGAAAGAAAGATATCAAATTTCTACCAAGATAACTCTTTAGAAAGAAGATCTTTTGTCTCATGGTAGCCTGCTCCAGTCCCCTTACGAAACTTTTTTTGCTATACATACATTTTGACAAAGAAACTGCCCAAGATTAACGATTGTATATGTCTCTTCACAAAAATTGTAATGGAGAAAATACCAATTCAAATTGAATGGATTTAAAATGATGTTACTACATGAATAGGGATTATAAATTTGACCATTTTCATCCAGTAAATAATATTGAAGTATTTGAAAAATGGGATCAATGATTGGACCATGCAAACTAGAAATAATTTTTCTTGGATAAAGGAACAGATTACTCGATCTATTTCCGTATCGCTCATGATATATATAATAACTCGTACACCCATTTCAAATGCATATCCCATTTTTGCACAGCAGGGTTATGAAAATCCACGAGAAGCAACTGGACGTATTGTATGCGCCAATTGCCATTTAGCTAATAAACCGGTGGATATTGAGGTTCCGCAAGCGATACTTCCCGATACTGTATTTGAAGCAGTTGTTCGAATTCCTTATGATACGCAACTGAAACAAGTTCTTGCTAATGGTAAAAAAGGGGCTTTGAATGTAGGGGCTGTTCTTATTTTACCAGAGGGCATAGACAAAGATATGAGACTTGTTCACAATCCCAAAATGTTTCTTTTGGAAAGTCTCTCAAGTTTGTATGTAACACATAAATAACTTCATTATTCATTTAAGGAAAATAACTTCTTTTTTTTGCCTTTGATCTTCAATACTTCACCATTGACTTATATGAACATTAAACACAAGTTTTAATCCAAATAATTCTGGTGAATACATTCATCACCAACAATATGAATGTCACTCGTTTACAGTCACTATAATGTTGAGATAAAGTTGATTGGATTGACACTTAAACTCTTGATATTCACATTTACTTCTTAAAACCATTTATTGGGATACTCTCTCAATATGAAAGACAACACTTTCACATAGTTAAACAGCATGGATAGTGGTAAGAAAATCTTCATATCCATCAATATTGTAAGTATATTTTACCGAATCTCTTAAGATTTGTTTAAATTTATTTACAATAGTAGCATATATTTCTGTATATATGATCAATGCATTTATGATTCACACTTGGTGAGTTTCCAAAGATATAATATTTCATGAGCTTTCAAGGATTTAAAACATCTCATCAATATATATTAATTCATATATTATAATTCATAAACACTGAAACTTCCAAGAAGTTTAATTTCTTATTAACATATATTAGTTTATATGTTATAATTCACACTCAGTGAATTTTTAAGAAATTTAATTTCTCATTAACATATATTAGTTTATATATAAGTTATAATTCACACTTAGTGAATTTCAAATATTTAAATATAATATTCTTGTGTATTTCATCTTAATACACTCATCATGTTCTTCCATGACCCTCTTATAATGTGGTTATATATTTGTGCCTCATCTTAGACTTTAGTCAATACAATAACTCACAAGTTGTTTCTTGTGCAAAGTCTTCTTGCACTATTCGTTTAAAATTATCCATTTTATTTTAAAATATTGATTTATTTCGTTGTATAATTGCATGTGTTATCCGAAGATATTGAACACAAAATAACCATACAACCAAACTTACAAAATAAGTGTATAACACTTTTTAGAAGTAATTCAAACGAATTAAAAGACAACATCTAGATAACAAATCTTAAAGTGTTATTATCTTCAACACCTTCATTGTCCGACAGAAATCATCGCAATCATATCCTTTTATGCCATGACTTGAGGTACTCCCTCAATAGTTCTCTATCTGCTCATAAGGATAAGATCCTCGTTTCATCTTTGAAACTATGTACTTAAACAATCATAATTTATCCAAAACAACAAGTTGTTAATTACATGCACTTTATAAATTTTAACAAAACTTATGTTCATAAAAACACCAAGTTTTAGTTTATCGTTTATTCTATAAAATAATTTGTTTCTTTCGAAACCGTTTAACACCATCGGTTTTCACGAATAAAATCATATCTAACACGCACATTAGACTATTAAAATGTTTAGACAAACATTGTTTAAAGTTATAAAATAACTCTTTCTAATACACTTATTAGAAAAATTAACATTGAGACAAAATATTTTTAAACGATTTGTTTTTCTATATTATAGTATGAAACCTTTAGTTCATAAAACCTTATTAGCCCAAGAGTCACTTAATTAACACATAGTTAAAGCTTTCATTAACACTTAGTTAATGTTTTCATTAACACTTAATTAAGGCTATGATTATTGGTGACATAATGAGAGGAATCTTAATAGACACACATGAAAGTCTAATAGGTACCATTTCACTATAACACGAACATGGAAGCCTATGTTTATATATCACTAAAATGCACCCAATGGATGTCTCCGTGCATTATTTTCTAACACACTCGTTAGAATTAAACAATTACATAAACCGTTACAAAACTTATTGTTTTATAAAAAATAAAACAAATCTAACACGCTCATTAAGAAATAAATGACTACAAAAATCATTATAAGGCTTATTAACTGATATAAAATAAGCTACTTCTTGCACTCCGTTTAAGAAACGAGATGTTTGGACATACACTTTAAACTATAGTATTTATAACTTGTAAGAATTTCTAACACGCATGTTAGGAAATGAAGCATTTACAAAATGTATTGCTTATAAAATATATCCGGTCGAACATGCCCGTTCGAGAATATAATGTTCACAAACAACATAGGTTTACACCAATAAACCCAGTCTAACACACAAGTTTAAAATGAACGATTGAATCAAAAACCATTCGTCTTGTATCATGGTATAGGATTTAATATTATACCATCTCTCTATAAATCCACCTCTTGTATCACGATATAGGATTTAAGATTTTACCAAATCTTTGTAAATCCATACACAACAATTTGTACTACATACATACTTTCAAAAACAAATATACAAGATTGTTGCAACAATCACAAAATAACCCAATATCCTTAGTAAAAAGGTTTAAGATTGCCTTAACAATCTCACAGAAATCTGTTTTAAGATTGTAGGGATATGGGCCACTTTTTATATTAAAATTAATAAAAATAATAACGATACTCTCGTTAATAACATGAGAAAATAAGTAGTACAAATACCATAATACAAAATAAAAATAAACAATAAAAAACATAACAAATATGTTAAATGATTCAACTCAAGAACTTCATATGATAAAGTCTTCAACTTGTTACTCAACAATATCTTCTTGTAATTTCCTTGACAAAAAAATAAGAATAAAATTTCCAATTTTTACCACAACAACGGCAACCGGTGGTTTCTTTGGTTGCAAGAATGAGCAAAACAAAAGTTAACAGTTGAGGCTGAGACACGTGTTCAACACGCCTCCCTTAAAACAGATTTCACGCTTCTACATAAGATAACGCGTCTGTCTCCCAGGGTACAACAACCGAAGCAATTTGTACTACCAGAGATGTCCACACGCCCGAGGTTACATCAGGAAAATAGTGTTAGAACTTGTAGAAAAATAGAATAAATGGTAGAGAAATCAAGTAGAGAAACTCATCTCTATAGGTTTCCAACATATGATTCTTCATGCATGCATGCATGCATTTTTCCTTGAAGTTTTTAGCTTGTATTTTTTCTAGCATCTTTCAAATGGGGCACATAGCCTGTTATATATAAAAGAGTTAAGAATGAGTAAGTATCACTTAATTATAAATTTAATAATATAATGAAAACTAAACAATTGTCATTAAAAGGCTCTACTCAAGAGTTTTATGACCAAATGAAAATTTTATATTAATTATTCTAATTAATCTCCATTTGTAAGGCCCCGAACCCGGTAGCCCTACTTTAACGTCGGATTTACTCATAAACACAGTCCTTCAAATCAGAGTTTATTAAAACTTTTCGCGGAATATAAAACATAAATCATTTATTACGAAACATTAAATCTTTTCTTTGATACCATAACACAAAACTCTATATTCAAAACATTTTACTTCTTTCTTCAGATGCCATCCGTTCAATCCATGCCGTGTGTCATCCTCATGCTAACTCTCTAATCAGCTCACCTGCGTGCATACTAAAAGTCAGCTACGCTGAGTGAGTTCTAGTTAATCAGGCAACATACAATTTTATTCTCATATATTTCTTAACGTATCCGAAGACACATATTTCTACCTTAACCTCGTATAAATATCCATAGGAGGATCATCACGTAATATCTATTAAAAGAACCTTTACCATTACCATACTATATAGAATTTCTATAGGAGGAACACTCTGTATACTTTCCATAGAAGGAACACTTTACTATCCATAGAAGGAACCCTATACTTTCCATAGAAAGAACCCTATACTTTCCATAAAAGGAACCCTATACTTTCCATAGAAGGAACACTATACTTTCCATAAAAGGAACACTATATTTTCCATAAAAGGAACATTATACTTTCCATATAAGGAACTCTATATATATCCATATAAGGAACACTATCTATAAGTTATTATCTAATATCCATGTAAGGAGCTAATCACTTCCCTTGACGATACGTGCAATATCCGAAGATCGTTCACGTACCGACAAGCTTTCATTCATAATGTTTATACATCATCCTCATATTACATACAATATTAATATCTTTATTTACATCCTGACAGTACGTGCAATATCCGAAGATCGTTCACATACCGTCATGTAATCAATCATACATATCACATATATCACATATGGCATACACTTATCACTTAGGATAAATGTATTAACAACACATCAAGTATGCACACAGCCCCGAAAACATAACAAGGAATGGGGCTAGAAACTCACCTGAACTCTGCCTCTTTTTCTGATAGCTGCAAATCCCTTCTTTAACTGAGCTCGGCTGACTGAACAAGTTACACGTATCAATTAACTATCACTTCTTATAATGTATTTCTATCTTCATATGACCCACAACGAACGGGGGTCTGGGGGCAGCGCCCCTGGCAGCGGGGTCTAGGGGCGGCAGCCCCTAGCAGGGTCCAAGGGGCAGAGCCCCTGGCTGGGGTCGAGCTGCCAGGTCAGCTTGGAAAAATTTTATTTCCATTAACTGTCTTAACACATTTTTCATTAGGTTTTTAATTTATTTTCTAAACGAACTTCACTTCAGGCGAAGTTAAACCTCGGGCGAACTTGGCTTCAGGCGAAGTTAAACCTTAGGCGAACTTGGCTTCAGGCGAAGTTAAACCTCGGGCGAACTTGGCTTCAGGCGAAGTTAAACCTTAGGCGAACTTGGCTTCAGGCGAAGTTAAACCTTAGGCGAACTTGGCTTCAGGCGAAGTTATCCTTAGGCGAACTTGGCTTCAGGCGAAGTTAAACCTTAGGCGAACTTGGCTTCAGGCGAAGTTAAACCTTAGGCGAACTTGGCTTCAGGCGAAGTTATCCTTAGGCGAACTTGGCTTCAGGCGAAGTTATCCTTAGGCGAACTTGGCCCTAGGAGAAGTTATCCTTAGGCGAAGTTACGCTTGAAGGCGAAGTTCATCA